>NC_092341.1:106352500-106652500 GCF_046630445.1 Rutidosis leptorrhynchoides
ATGCATCTGATAATTCAATTATTTATCTTTTATTTTCTGTCGATAAATATATATAGAAACTAATACGTTTATGTAAAGTATTATTTATCAAATACTTTGTTAATGTTCCCAAGTCATTTCATAACTTATTTTCGCATCAACCAAACCGTTAAATGTTTTATTAATATTTCTCAATTTAATAAACACACATATGTATATATTTATACATATCTATTTACATATAATTGTTCGTGAATCATCGAGAGCAGTCGAAGGGTAATTGATTACATGAACACAGTTCAAAGTTTTTGAGATTTCAACATTTTAGACTTTGCTTATCGTGTCGGAAACATAACTATAAAATGAGCGGTTTATTTCATAACTATAAAATGAGCGAATTTGGTGAGACGGTTAATAATAACCTAGATGGTATCATAACCGCCTACCGTTTTGGGTTGTTTCGTGATGAAGTCCATCGTTATCCTTTCCCACTTCCATTGCAGGATTTCGGGTTAACCCAGACGGCTACTAATGTTCAGCTTTGACCTTGGAACAAGTTAAACACTTTCCAACGTATATAGCAACATCCTTTTTGAGGTTTGGCCACCAATATCGCTCCTTGAGATCGTGGTACATCTTACCAGCTCCTGGATGAATTGAATACCTTGACTTATGGGCTTCGTCTAGAATAAGACTTCATAAATCCCATAACTAGGCACCCATATTCTTCCGGCGAAATATCGGAGTCCTGTCTCCTTAACCTTGAATCGAGAGACGAGAATGTTCAATCGTTCTTGAGAGATATTTCCTCTTTGAGAGCCTCATCTTGGGCTACACGGATTTGGCTATTGAGATTTGTGTGGATGGTGATGTTTAAGGCGCGGACACGAAGAGGTACCATTCTCTCCTTTCGGCTCAAGGCATCGGCTACTACATTTGCCTTGCCAGGATGGTAACGAAGTTTACAATCACAATCATTCAACGTTTCGATCCACCGTCGTTGTCTCATATTCAGTTATTTCTGATCGAAAATGTGTTTGAGGCTTTTGTGGTTGGTGAAGACGGTACTTTTAGTTCCGTAAAGATAGTGTCTCCACCGTTTGAGTGCAACGGCTCCAAGTTTAAGATCGTGAGTCGTGTAGTTTTGTTCGTGAATCTTCAATTGTAGGGAGGCATAAGCAATAACTTTCTTCCGTTGCATCAATACACACCCAAAACCATGTTTTGAGGCATCGTAATATATAACAAAATCATCATTGCCTTCAGGAAGGGATAAGATAGGTGCGGAGGTTAACTTCTGCTTCAGGGTTTGGAATGATGAATCTTGTTCGGACACCCAAACGAATTTCTTCCCTTTGTGAGTTAACACGGTCAAAGGATGTGCAATCAAAGAGAAACCTTCGATGAATCTACGATAATAACCGGCGAGGCCTAAAAGTTGGCGAATATGAGTAGGAGTAGTGCGGGTTTCCCACTTGCTAATGGCTTCGATTTTTGCGGGATCGACTTTAATACCTTGTTCGCTTACAACATGACCAAGAAATTGAACTTCCTTTAACCAAAATTCGCACTTGGAGAATTTGGCATAGAGTTGTTCTTGTCTTAAGAGTTCAAGCACGAGTCGAAGGTGACGTTCGTGTTCTTCTTCGCTTTTAGAATAGATTAGGATGTCGTCTATGAATACGATAACGAATTTGTCTAGATACGGTTTGCACACGCGGTACATAAGATCCATATACACGGCAGGTGCGTTAGTCAAACCAAATAGCATCACAAGAAACTCATAATGACCATAACGAGTTCGGAACGCGGTCTTGGGGTCATCGCCCTCCTTCACCCTCAACTGGTGATAACCTGACCGTAGATCAATCTTGGAGTAAACGATGGATCCTTGCAGCTGATCGAATAGATCATCAATCCTCGGAAGGGGATACCGGTTCTTGATTGTGAACTTGTTCAGTTCGCGATAATCCATACACATGCGGAAAGATCCATCTTTCTTCTTCACGAAAAAACCTGGAGCGCCTCAAGGCGAAGAGCTTGGCTGAAAAAATCCACGATCTTGCAAATCTTGTAGTTGACTCTGCAACTCTTGCATTTCGGTAGGTGCAAGTTGGTAAGGTGCGCGAGCTACAGGTGCAGCTCCTGGCACTAGATCGATCTGAAACTCCACTGATCGCGGCGGTGGTAATACCGGTAATTCTTCTGGAAAAACTTCAGGAAATTTGCTTACAATCGGCACATCCTTCATGCTTTTCTCCTCAGTCTCCAATTTCTTTACAAGTGCCAAGATTGCAAAACGCCCTTTTTCATGATCTTTTGTGCCTTCATGTAACTAATAAGATTCAGCTTTGGGCTACATCTCTCCCCGTAAACTATCAATGGCTCACCATTCTCGCGAGGTATATGAATAATCTTCTCTTCCACAAACAACTTCAGCTTTCACCTTTGACAGCCAGTCCATACGGATTATCACATCAAAGCTTTCCAATTTAATGGGTATCAAATCAATCTTAAAATCCACACCAACTAAGTTTATTATACTTCCGCGACAAATTTGATCAGCTTTCTCAAATTTTCCATTAGCTACCTCAACAAGATAATTCTCATCCAAATGTACTAATGACAAATCTAACTTAGAGCAAAAATGTCTACACATATAACTCCTATCGGAACCAGTATCAAACAAGACAGAAGCTAATAGTTTATTAACAGTGAATGTACCTGTAACCAAGTCAGGATCCTCACGGGCATCTCTGGCATTCAAGTTGAAGACTCTTCCACGTGTAGGCCCGACATCCTTCTTCTTGTTAGGACACTCACTCTTAAAATGACCCTGCTGGCCACATTCAAAGCACTTCCTTGGCGCATTCGGGTTTGCTTTCACAGCTGGAGTGTTGATCCTACAATCCTTGCTGATGTGTCCAGTCCTCTTACACTTCTCACACACCAAATTGCAGTACCCAGTATGATGCCTATAGCATCTCTTGCACTGAGGAAGGCTACCTTTGTAGTTAGGGTTAGGGCTTCTCCCCTCATTGTTTCCCCTAAAGTTCTCATGCCTCTTGACTGAATTCTGATCAAAACCTTTACCCTTGTTTCCATCCCATTTGCGCTTCCCACTACTTGTTCCAGACCCTGATTGTACCTTCTCTGGCTCTTGGCGGATAACCTGATCCATCAAGGTGTGCGCCATGCGCATAGCTTCTTGGACAGTCCCTGGTTTGGAAGAAGTGACATTTCCCTGAATGTCTTTGGGAAGTCCCCACAGATACCGCTCCAACCATTTGTACTTAGGATTAACCATTGTGGGGCACATTAAGGCTAATTCCAAGAATCTCTGATCATAACCATCAAGGTCAGTTCCTAAAACTTTCAATCCCCAAAACTCCGTCTCCATCTTCTGAATTTCAGTTCTGGAGCAGTACTCCTCTATCATAGCCCTCTTAAACTCCTCCCAGGGTGTTGCATACGCTTCATCAATGAAATGCCCCGTTCATATCGATTATAAATGATTCATATTAGTTGATTACATCGCGAGGTATTTGACCTCTATATGATACATTTTACAAACATTGCATTCGATTTTAAAAGACATACTTTCTTTACAATGAAAGTCGACGACATGTATACCATTTCATAATATATCTAACTATAATTAACTTAATAATAATCTTGATGAACTCAACGACTCGAATGCAACGTATTTCGAAATATGCCATGAATGACTCCAAATAATATCCTAAAAATGAGCTAATGTACAACAGAAGATTTCTTTAATACCTGAGAATAAACATGCTTTAAAGTGTTAACCAAAAGGTTGGTGAGTTCATTAGTTTATCGTAATCAATCATTTCTATAATTTAATAGACCACAAGATTTTCATTTCCATTTCTCATAAACATAATCTCATATCAGGCATTTCGCACGGCATAGAGATAAAAATCATTCATATGGTGAACGCTTGATAACCGAACTAACAGGATGCATATAGAATATCCCCATCATTCCGGGACTCTCATCAGACATGATAATCAAAGTACTAAAGCATTCGTAACCCGAATGGGACATGTCAAGGTCCATAGATCTATCTTTAGGATTCGCGTCAATTAGGGGCCATTTCCCTAATTCTTAGGCTACCAAGCTAAAAAGGGGCATATTCTATTTCGATAATCCAACCATAGAATGTAATTTTTGAATACTTGTGTCTATTTTGTCAAATATTTATAAAAGTTGCGCATGTATTCTCAGTCCCAAAAATATATATTACAAAAGCATTTAAAAAAGGAGTAAATGAAACTCACAATATTGTATTTCGTAGAAATTAGGCATATGATGGCATTTGAACAAGTGCAAGGTTGGCCTTAGATTCATGAACCTATATATATATATATATATATATATATATATATATATATATATATATATATATATATATATATATATATATATATATATATATATATATATATATATATATATATATATATATATATATATATATATATATATATATATATATATATATATGTGTGTTGGTCAATATTTTCTAACAATTTAGGTCAAGTCATAGTGTAACATAATTCTAATGCTCGAGACCAATATGCAAAAGTCAACAAAAGTTATCTTGACCAAAAGGATTTCCACAATTTAAACATGATTATTACTTAGTTTAAATATAGTCATTTTATATTTTTTTTTAAATATTTTTAACAGACTCAGTAAATAACATAATTCATTTATTAATAAAAATTTTATATTAAAATTTATATAATAAAAATATACTTTTATATATCTTAAGTAATAAAATTTATAAAGTTTATTTAATATCATAAAAATAATATGATAGGTATTATTAATGTAATTAAGTTACAAGTAGTAAAATATGTTTGTATCACATATTTATTTGATAAAATAATATCGATAATAATAATAGTAAGTAAAAGTTGTATTATTTTGTAATAATAATTATTATTATTCTACTAATAATAATAACAATATTTATATTTACTAAAAATGATATTATGATAAAATGATAATTCTTATTAATAATAATAATGAAATTTTATATTAACAATGATATTCCTATTAAAAATAATAATTTTTGTAAAAATGATAGTTTTAATATTAATAATGCTTTTAATGATAAAAAATAATGAAACGATATTTTTATCTAAATTAAAATCTTTCAAATTTTAATTTCATTATGATACATATACTCATTATTTCCTAATCAATCTGTTAATAGCTTTTAGTCGTCTTTTATATCGCGTTCATAATAATAATAATGATAATAATAGTAATCATAATAATTAGATTTTACTAATATTAGTTTTAATTATAATAATACCAATAATAATAAATATTATGATAATACTAATAACTTTTTTAATGATAATAATAATAATAATAATAATAATAATAATAATAATAATAATAATAATAATAATAATAATAATAATAATAATAATAATAATAATAATAATAACAATAATAATTTTTAAATAATGATACATATATTAATATTAATAATAATAATAATAATATAAGGTAATAATAATAACGATGATAATAACGACGATAGTAATAATAATAATTTTAACAATAATACTAAAATTCAATTGACTATAACTTCTAATCCGTTCATCGAAATCATTCGATATCTAAATGAAAAGTTCTTAATTTTTCGCTAGCTTTCCAACGACATGCATATCATATGCCTTATCTCAACCGCATATGTAACTAATTCAGGATTCAATATAAACTATCTAGTGACAATATTAAACGTACAAGCATGCATAATCCTAAATACTCGAGCACTAGTCAGGGATACACTAGTAATATATAAAAGTTAAGTTATGAGTGCTCACGTATCAATATTGAGACTCAATATTGCAGGAAAGTACGTAGACACAACGGAGATGATAAACGTTAGTTTGACCTCATGAGCATACCCCCGAACATTACCCATAACCTCCATAGTTATAACCCATAATTTCCTTAGCTTCATCCCGCTCATAAAATTAATGCACTCATGACCTCGTCGTAGTATTTTATGTATATACTGATAATAATAAGATTAATAATAATATTAATCTTAATTAATAATAATAATAATAATAATTTAAATAATATAAGTAATACTCTGTAATATGAAAGGAAACATGAAATGAATCAGAGTGAAACGAATTCGGTTTATAAATGGATTTTAGCCACCTACCCCTCTCATGCGATCGCATGAGATTTTGAGTGTGGACTCATGCGATCGCATGAGGACACTTTCCAGTTCACTTCATAATTCATATTCTAACGAAACCTTTATATACATATATTTAATAAATAATATATTAAATCTTTAGAATTAATTAAATATTATATTATATTCTCGTGCATAGTTAAATTGTAATTTTTACACCGATGTGTTGTACGTTGACCCTCGACTTAAGTACCAATTTCGATTTTTCGAACGCATTTTCGTACGCTTAGAAAACTGGTACTTTACGTTTCGTGTAATGTACCTTTATCAATAACAAGAAACAAATCAATGAAAAATTATCCCACTCAAAGTGTAACTTATTCATTTGAGTGTTTTGGTCATTTGCTTCTATAAATCGACGTCTCGTTATTTACCAATATATATTATAATAACACTATTTTAAATCTAAAACGTTTTATGACTATGTTAATATTATATTTTATCACTTTGTAAAATAATGATATTATCATTTAAAAATATAAACTTATATATCTTAGAAATATTTATTTGCTAATATAATATTTAGTTTTTCAAAAACTAATAAAGTTTAATATATTTAAAATCGTTTGAATGTTAGATATTATTATATCACCTTACGTTTTACGCTCTAGTACATAATTTGATATGATTCATTTATGCGCCAACGTTTAATTTAACTTCTCAAACGTTCTAATTACATATCTATAAATTAATCGAATTAATAAACACGTGTTACTATCGATTACCGAAATTATCGATATTCATTCTCTAAGTTATCTATATTCCCCATGTTTACTTTTACATTAAATAATATGAAAGTTAAATAGTTTATCTTATCAAAAGTCACAAAGCAATTATTGTAAGGCATGTATTGGAAATCAACAGGAATTTCCACCAATCTGTCTAGCTCTCGCTACTTGACACTTTGTCCTTACTCGAAGATCACTTTACCATTTATTCCGAATACCGTTAAAAAGGAAAGGTTTCCTAAATCAAAGTGGACCTCTCAACAGAGACCCGTAATCATATCACAATGCATCTGATAATTCAATCATTTATCTTTTATTTTCCGTCGATAAATATATATAGAAACTAATACGTTTATGTAAAGTATTATTTATCAAATACAATGTTAACGTTCTCAAGTCATTTCATAACTTATTTTCGTATCAACCAAACCCTTAAATGTTTTATTAATATTTCTCAATTTAGTAAACATACATATGTATATATTTATACATATATATTTACACATAATTGTTCGTGAATCATCGAGAGCAGTCGAAGGGTAATTGATTACATGAACACAGTTCAAAGTTTTTGAGATTTCAACATTTCAGACTTTGCTTATCATTTCAGAAACATATAAAGATAAAGTTTAAATTTGTTCGAAAATTTCTGGGTTGTCACAGTACCTACCCGTTAAAGAAATTTCGTCCCAAAATTTGATTGGGATGGTCATGGCTGACAATAAGTATATTTTCATGACTCATACGAGTTGAAAATTAGAGTTTTATCATCATTTAATAATATGGATAAAACAATTTGTTTAGGTCAAGAGTACGAGTAAAGTTATCGCAAAAGAGAGAAATGAGAAGATAAAGTTTCGTCATATCTTTTGACGTAGATAGGGTTGATTTACAGAGTTCAAGGGATTTAGAGAAAATCTTCGTAATAAGATTTGATTCTTCAGTAATTAAGGAAATTAGGATCTACTTTGATTCAATGCGATAATCTGTTTTGATTGTCCTGTCGGATATTTTACTATATATCCACCTTCTTCATTTCCTTACAACTCACATCTTCTATTCTTTCTTTCTTAACTCATATTTTAAGGTATTCATCAAAATACTTCATCCGGTTCTAATTCTTGATATCCTCCCGACTTTCATATCTATCGTTCTCCTTTTTCATTTGCCACCGGAGGAATCTATTCACTTCTACTATACTCTTGGTTTTATAGTGTTTTTAGTTATCTCGTGTCTTTATATTGCTATATGCATCGATATATATAGTTTATAATCTCTGGGTGGTTGTTGGGTTTTATATCTTCCCTTATATTTTGATGTCTCTGCTTCTGTCTTTCCATAATCATTGACATCCACAGTTAATACTCTCTCCAATTTACTGTGATTTAAACTCACATTGATATTTTGAAGCTTCATGCTTTTGTTTTCTCTTCCCGACTTTAAGTCAAGCGAATAATGGTCCAGAATTCGTAGATATGAATTTTGGAACGAACATAGTTAATGTCCTAAGAAAGAAATGGTAATGGCATGATCTTGATTTTTGTTAAATTACCAGAATATCCTGGAAAATACCGAATCATCAAGAAAATATTTTCTTGATATTTCTAGAGGTTAAATAGAATACCAGAGTCGTGTAACATGACACATGATGACGGTATTGTCTGTGAATCATCACGTTCCATTTAGAAACTCAGCATGACTTACTGTAATATAATCACGTTGATCAAGTGTCATTATATTATACTAACTCATGCATCAGTTCCCAACACTACTTCAAAAATATTCATATTTTAAACTCGATGGTTTCAAAATTTAGAAACTAAAATAGTTTCTTTTATGATGTAATACAGATAGCGCGAAGAAGTAAATGATTTTCAGATAAGAATAATTATGGAAATATCTTCAGAAATATGGAGGATATTTATAATGAAAGATACGATGGTATCTTAGAATTTCTAATAATCAGAGGATGATGAAGAATATTGTCCGCAAGGGTTTTAGAGTAAGGAGTAAGGTATTCGATAATAATTTCAGCAGACACTGAATCATTTTGGATTCTTTGAAGGTAGATTTTGTCTTTGTGATTTGTCCACAGTCTCTTTCATAGTTTGCTCAATCCGTTTTCCAGTTCCAAACCTTCTCTTTTTTTGAGCTTTGCCAACACACTATTCTTTATCATCAAACTTTTTACTGTTAAGGCTGTTTATAGTTTTTGCTGCTTCATCAGCATTTCAAGAACTATTCCGCAGTTCGGGGTGTTTTTCAGAAACTTCACATTTGAAGTATGTAAGTCCGTTATATGTACACATATAACTGTTGGCGTAGACATGTTGCGAGCTTTCAAAATACTGATTGCTAATTCCCAATGATTGGTATGGCAATTCTCGTTACAAGATGCAGACGAATAAATGATGGGGTTTTGATAAATATAATGATTTTTCAGAAAAATCAAAGATTAGTGGAGGTGTTGGTAAGTTTATTGCTAATGTGGTGGAATATAAACGGTTTCCCGGTAACGATGGCGAAAGAGCAACGTATATATCGAGGTTATAATAAGATGTTTCAACTGAAAAGCCGAAGTTGACTTGCTGAAGCTGTGACAAAACTGGCTACTTTGAAAAGAAATCGCAAAGTTATTTTTGCTAATAAATGCCAAAGAATCTGACGCAGATACGTGTTTAAACTTTTACTTTGGTTTCAAGAGTTTTTCAGGTACATAACTGTGGGTAACATGTGGTTGGATCATCATCTCGATTGCTCATTATTTGAAGAGTCTTCAGGAATTTCTGAGGGTTTGAACACAGATTATAATCGTTAATATACATATGATGTTCTAACACAGTTTTAAAGTCAAAGTATAGATTTGAAAGATATAAGAATCTAAGAGTGATGATACTGGTTATATTTTGAATTGAATTTTGCGATTTCAAAATCAGAATATGTAATTGAATTTGAATGAGTATGGTTGTTTTGATTTTTATGAAAGAATGTATATTGTTGAGAAGATAGTGAGTATAGTTGATGATTGTTGAATCAGATTCAAAGAATGTAACATATTAATTGTGAATTTATATATCTCTCGGGTATTACCTACCCGTAAAAAAAATTCACAATTAGTATTTTGTACAAAAGAATTTTATTACAGTCTTTATGAAAATATATATGCGTATATTTTCTTTAGATGTAACATAGATTTAATGAGTTAATATTAGATTAAACTCATTTGATTTATGGTTGAAATTAGAATTGAATAATCCCTAAAACTTTAGGAATTACATAACTTTTACGAAGTATTTCTTCAATGAAATTGAAATTATGAATCAATACTTCGTTATTTGTTGATGCATGATGTTGATGTTCGTGGAATTCTTGTGAACTTCGCAGAGTACGAATAATGTTATCTGAAAAGTTTTGAGTACATCGATGATGAAAGTGTAATATCAAACCTATATTTGAATAATACACTTAATTTATTATGAAATGGAATTCATTGAATTGAATCAGAAGTTGTAGTTTAATGCTGGTTAAGTTGTTAACGAAAGATGTACATTATAGCATATTAGTAATATGAATTAACCGAGTAGTTAAAATTCACACATAATAGCTTGGTATGGAAAGATTTATTTTGGTTTAAAAATTTATATATATATATAAATCTTTCAGTGGAAATGAGTTAATACTTCATAACTCGTTGATACAATATACTTGTTGTTGATTCGTAATGATGTCCACAGTGATTCTTGAACTGGCGGAGTTTGTGATGTTATAGGTGCTGTTGATTCTGATGATCCTGACGACACTGACTGTGCTGGTGATGCTACGGGACTGTTGATGCTGTTGGTAAAACAAGTCTAACTTGTAAATCACACACCATTCTTGTCAGGGTTTCTAGTCTTCCTTCTATCATTTTAGTTCACTCAATTGATTTATAGTTAGGGCTAGAATAGGTAATCTCTAAGACTTTAGAGAACTACATAATCGTCACAAAATGTTTCTCCAATGAAGTTATGAATCAACACTTCATCGTTTGTTGTTGTTGGTATTCCTTAGTATCTATAGAGCGTATGACATTGGTGCTCGTGGAACAGATTGTAAAGTTGAAGTTTACGACGCGGTTGTGGTTGGGGGTGGTAATGGTACTGTTGGCGTTGATGATGGTGGTACTGGTTATGCTGCTGGTGCTACTGCTGGTGTTTGTAACCTTTGCACCATATTCTCCAAAGCCACTACCCGAGCGCGAAGCTCATTGACTTCTTCTATTACACCGGGGTGATTGTTGGTTCGGACGAGCGGATAAATAAAAATCTTGAATTTGATGTAGTATATAATCGTGACGAGATACTTTGGAAATGAGAGAGAAAATGGTGTTTCGGATAGGTTCGCAGGTTAGTGCTTTAGGTTCTTTACCAAGAGGACAATGTGGTGGATGGAAGGGATCACCTTCTTCTTGTCTCTAATGATTGAGGAGGCTACGAACCCATCCCCAATTCATCCAGAATAGATGATGACTGATTGGTTGATCCATCCCAGTCACACTACTTTTGGAGCTTGAATGGGATTCCATTTCGGAATCCGAGGGACTTGAACTAATGACGAATTCCATTTCGTACGATTGAGTAAGAATTTTTCGATATGAAATGATTTTGCGGCTATCGGATGGTATTCTAATTACATAAAATATCTATATATATAGAGTAAAAGATTTCATAGATTACGGAGAAATTTACGAAATATGTCAGACAAAGTTTACAGTAACAGATACGCTAAGATATGAATTAGCAGATACGCTAAGATATGAATTTTGTCTATACACTATTCATGCAATCAATGCAGTAACACGTGTCTAGACTAAGTGTGATAAGCAGGCAATTTCCGATAAAAATGATAAGCAAAACTTTTGACATGCAGACACGGTCGAAGTCCAGACTCACTAATGCATCCTAACGACTATCAGTTAGACACACTAATGCAGACCTGGTTCGCTAAGACCACCGCTCTGATACCAACTGAAATGCCCCGTTCATATTGATTATAAACGATTCACAATAGTTGATTACAGGGGGTATTTGACCTCTATATGATACATTTTACAAACATTGCATTCGATTTTAAAAGACATACTTTCTTTACAATGAAAGTTGACGACATGTATACCATTTCATAATACATCCAACTATAATTGACTTAATAATAATCTTGATGAACTCAACGACTCGAATGCAACGTCTTTCGAAATATGCCATGAATGACTCCAAATAATATCCTTAAAAAGAGCTAATGTACAGCGGAAGATTTCTTTAATACCTGAGAATAAACATGCTTTAAAGTGTCAACCAAATTGTTGGTGAGTTCATTAGTTTATCGTAATCAATCATTTCCATAATCTAATAGACCACAAGATTTTCATTTCCATTTCTCATAAACATAATCTCATATCAGGCATTTCGCACGGCATAAAGATAAAAATCATTCATATGGTGAATGCTTGATAACCGAACTAACATGATGCATATAGTATATCTCCATCATTCCGGGACTCTCATCGGACATGATAATCGAAGTACTAAAGCATTCGTAACCTGAATGGGACATGTCAAGGTCCATAGATCTATCTTTAGGATTCACGTCAATTAGGGGTCATTTCCCTAATTCTTAGGCTACCATGCTAAAAAGGGACATATTCGATTTCGATAATCCAACTATAGAATGTAATTTTTGAATACTTGTGTCTATTTCGTCAAACATTTATAAAAGTTGCTCATGTATTCTCAGTCCCAAAAATATATATTGCAAAAGCATTTAAAAAGGGAGGAAATGAAACTCACAATATTGTATTTTGTAGAAATTAGGCATATGATAGTATTTGAACAAGTGCAAGGTTGGCCTCAGATTCACGAACCTATATTAATTATATATATATATATATATATATATATATATATATATATATATATATATATATATATATATATATATATATATATATATATATATATGTATATGTATATATATATATGTATATATATGTATATATATATGTATATATATATATATATATATATATATATATATATATATATATATATATATATATATATATATATATATGTTGGTCAATATTTGTCTAACAATTTAGGTCAAGTCATAGTGTACCACAATCCTAATGCTCGAGACTAATATGCAAAAGTCAACAAAAGTTATCTTGACCAAAATGATTTCCACAATTTAAACATGATTATTACTTAGTTTAAATATAGTCGTTTTATATTTCTTTTTAAATATTTTTAACAGACTTAGTAAATAACATAATTCATTTATTAATAAAATTTTTATATTAAAATTTATATAATAAAAATATACTTTTATATATCTTAAGTAATAAAATTTATAAAGTTCATTTAATATCATAAAAATAATATGATAGGTATTATTAATGTAATTATGTTACACGTAGTAAAATATGTTTGTATCACATATTTATTTGATAAAATAATATCGATAATAATAATAGTAAGTAAAAGTTGTATTATTTTGTAATAATAATTATTATTATTCTACTAATAATAATAACAATATTTATATTTACTAAAAATGATATTATGATAAAATGATAATTCTTATTAATAATAATAATGAAATTTTATATTAACAATGATATTCCTATTAAAAATAATAATTTCTGTAAAAATGATAGTTTTAATATTAATAATACTTTTAATGATAAAAAATAATGAAACGATATTTTTATCTAAATCAAAATCTTTCAAATTTTAATTTCATTTTGATACATATACTCATTATTTCCTAATCAATTTGTTAATAGCTTTTAGTCGTCTTTTATGTCGCGTTCATAATAATGATAATAATAGTAATCATAATAATTAAATGTTACTAATATTAATTTTAATTATAATAATACCAATAATAATAAATATTATGATAATATTAATGATAATACTAATAACTATTTTAATGATAATAATAATAATAATAATAATAATAATAATAATAATAATAATAATAACAATAATAACAACAATAACAATTTTTAAATAATGATACATATATGAATATTAATAATAATAATAATATTAGGTAATAATAATAACGATGATAATAACGACGATAGTAATAATAATAAATTTAACAATAATACTAAAATTCAATTGACTATAACTTCTAATCCGTTCATCGAAACCATTCGATATCTAAATGAAAAGTTCTTAATTTTTCGCTAGTTTTCCAACGACATGCATATCATATACCTTATCTCAACCGCATATGTAACTAATTCAGGATTCAATATAAACTATCTAGCGACAATATTAAACGTACAAGCATGCATAATCCTAAATACTCGAGCACTAGTCAGGGATACACTAGTAATATATAAAAGTTAAGTTATGAGTGCTCACATATCAATATTAAGACTCAATATTGCAGAAAAGTACGTAGGCGCAACAGAGATGATAAATACTAGTTTGACCTCATGAGCATACCCCCGAACATTACCCATAACCTCCATAGCTATAACCCATAATTTCCTTAGCTTCATCCCGCTCATAAAATTAATGCACTCATGACCTCGTCGTAGTATTTTATGTATATACTAATAATAATAAGATTAATAATAATATTAATCTTAATTAATAATAATAATAATAATTTAAATAATATAAGTAATACTCCGTAATATGAAAGGAAACATGAAATGAATTAGAGTGAAACGAATTCGGTTTATAAAGGGATTTTAGCCACTTACCCCTCTCATGCGATCGCATGCGATTGTGAGTGTGGACTCATGGGATCGCATGAGGAAACTTTCCAGTTCACTTCACAATTCACATTCTAACGAAACCTTTATATACATATATTTAATAAATAATATATTAAATCTTTAGAATTAATTAAATATTATATTATATTCTCGTGCATAGTTGATTTGTAATTTTTACACCGATGTGTTGTACGTTGACCCTCGACTTAAGTACCAGTTCCAGTTTTTCGAACGCATTTTCGTACGCTTAGAAAACTGGTACTTTACGTTTCGTGTAATGTACCTTTATCAATAACAAGAAACAAATCAATGAAAAATTATCCCACTCAAAGTGTAATTTATTCATTTGAGTGTTTTGGTCATTTGCTTCTATAAATCAACGTCTCGTTATTTACCAATATATATTATAATAATACTATTTTAAATCTAAAACGTTTTACGACTAAGTTAATATTATATTTTATCACTTTGTAAAATAATGATATTATCATTTAAAAATATAAACTTATATATTTTAGAAATATTTATTTGCTAATATAATATTTAGTTTTTCAAAAACTAATAAAGTTTAATATATTTAAAATCGTTTGAATGTTAGATATTATTAAATCTCCTTACGTTTTACGCTCTAGTACATAATTTGATATGATTCATTTACGCGCCAACGTTTAATTTAACTTCTCAAACGTTCTAATTACATATCTATAAATTAATCGAATCAATAAACACGTGTTACTATCGATTACCTAACTTATCGATATTCATTCTCTAAGTTATCTATATTCCCCATTTTTACTTGTACGTTAAATATTATGAAAGTTAAATAGTTTATCTTATCAAAAGTCACAAAGCAATTATTGTAAGGCATGTATTGGAAATCAACAGGTATTTCCACCAATCTGTCTAGCTCTCGCTACTTGACACTTTTTCCTTACTCGAAGATCACTTTACCATTTATTCCGAATACCGTTAAAAAGGAAAGGTTTCCTAAATCAAAGTGGACCTCTCAACAGAGACCCGTAATCATATCACAATGCATCTGATAATTCAATTATTTATCTTTTATTTTCTGTCGATAAATATATATAGAAACTAATACGTTTATGTAAAGTATTATTTATCAAATACTTTGTTAATGTTCCCAAGTCATTTCATAACTTATTTTCGCATCAACCAAACCGTTAAATGTTTTATTAATATTTCTCAATTTAATAAACACACATATGTATATATTTATACATATCTATTTACATATAATTGTTCGTGAATCATCGAGAGCAGTCGAAGGGTAATTGATTACATGAACACAGTTCAAAGTTTTTGAGATTTCAACATTTCAGACTTTGCTTATCGTGTCGAAAACATATAAAGATAAAGTTTAAATTTTTTCGGAAATTTATGGGTTGTCATAGTACCTACCCGTTAAAAAAAATTTCGTCCCGAAATTTGATTAGGATGGTCATGGCTGACAATAAGTATATTTTCATGACTCGTACGAGTTGCAAATTAGAGTTTTATCATCATTTAGTAATATAGATAAAACAATTTGTTTAGGTGAAGAGTACGAGTAAAGTTATCGCAAAAGAGGGAAATGAGAAGATAAAGTTTCGTCATATCTTTTGACGTAGATAGGGTTGATTTCCGGTGTTCAAGGATTTAGAGAAAATCTTGGTAATAAGATTTGATTCTTCAGTAATTAAGGAAATTAGGCTCCGCTTTGATTCATTGCAATAATCTGTTTTGATTGTCCTCTCGGGTGTTTTACTATATATCCACCTTCTTCGTTTCCTTACAACTCATATCTTCTATTCTTTCTTTCTTAACTCATATTTTAAGGTATTCATCAAAATGCTTCATCCGGTTCTAATTCTTAATATCCTCCTGACTTTTATATCTATCGTTCTCCTTTTTCATTTGCCACCGAAGGAATCTATTCACTTCTACTATACTCTTGGTTTTATAGTATTTCTAGTTCTTCCGTGTCCTTATATTGCTATATGCATCGATATATACGGTTTATAATCTCTGGGTGGTTGTTGGGTTTTATATCTTCTCTTATATTTCGATGTCTCTGCTTCTGTCTTTCCATAATCATTGACATCCACAGTTAATACTCTCTCCAATTTACTGTGATTTATACTCACACGAAGCTGCATGCTTTTGTTTTCTCTTTCCGACTTTAAGTCAAGCGAATAATGGTCCAGAATTCATAGATATGAATTTTGGAACGAACATAGTTAATGTCCTAAGAAAGAAATGGTAATGGCATGATCTTGATTTTTGTTAAATTATGTAACACCCCGTTTTTCTGTTACGCGTTATTTCGAACGTCATTCGAAATACGAGGCAAGAAATTGTATATTTGGATCCCAAATAAAGTTGGATTTGATGTTCTAAAACCTTACCATTAGAAAGGAAATCTCATTACGTTTCCATCAATATTTGATTCATCGAAAACAGAGTTACTGTTTGAAAGTTACGACCAAAGCAAGTTCAGAAAACTGAGTCAGTTAATCTGGACGCCGTCCAAGCTTTTTGGACGCCGTCCAAAAGGCCTGACGGGCCAGCTGTGACATTTTGAAGCTTTTAAAAGAGGGTATTTGGGTCTTTTCACTTGGGGATCGTTTGGGCCATCAAAACTGATCTAAACTCACCATTGTAGTGACCCGAACTTTTCCATGTTTATGTATATTAATTAAGATTGATATTTACATGACTAAATGTTTTCAACGTATTAAGCAATCAAACTTGCTAAGACTTGATTAAATGAAATAAGTTTCATATAGACAATTGATCACCCAAGTTGACCGGCGATTCACGAACGTTACAAAATTGTAAAAACTACATGTTGTGGTATATATAGACATATATATATGGTTGACATGAGATTATGATGAGTAAGTATCTCACTAAGTATATTAACAATGTGTGATATACATAAGAAATGAGATTTCTAAGTTAAGAAACTCGAAATGATATATATAACGATTATCGTTATGATAACGTCTACTAAATATATATGTATCATATTAAGATATTGATACACTATATTTAACATGATAAAATAATATTTAAATATATCATTAAGTGTGTTAACAATGAACTACATTGATAATGATAAAAACGAACATATATTTCATAGCATTATTCCTCAAGAAAGATAAGCTTTTAGTTGCAATTGTTCTATTTAAAAGTGATATTCGTTTAAATAATAAAAGGTGAAGACAAAAGACAGATTCGACGAATTGAAGACGCAAACGACCAAAAAGCTCAAAAGTACAAAATACAATCAAAGAGGTTCCAATTATTGATAAGAAACGTCTCAAAATTACAAGAGTACAAGATTTAAAACACAAAGTACAAGATATTAAATTGTACGCAAGGACGTTCGAAAATCCGGAACCGGGACCAGAGTCAACTCTCAACGCTCGACGCAACGGACTAAAAATTACAAGTCAACTATGCACATAAATATAATATAATATTTAAATAATTCTTATAATTATTTATATATTATATAAATAATAAAAATCCGTCGGCAAGAAAGACTCCAAAGTTTGTGAGCTGTAATTTCAAACTCCGCGACTCGCGGAGTTTGAAGGCAAAAAATGCCGCGAGTCGCGGAGCCCCAAATTCTGAAACTCCCTATAAAAGCAAACGAATTCTGATCGCAAAAACATAATATATATCCATCCTCTCTATATCTATACGTAAATATTTATATTTATATTTATATTTTAATTTTAATTTTAATCCTAATAATAAGGGTATGTTAGCGAATGTTGTAAGGGTGTAAGTCGAAATTCTGTCCGTGTAACGCTACGCTATTTTTAATCATTGTAAGTTATGTTCAACCTTTTTAATTTAATGTCTCGTAGCTAAGTTATTATTATGCTTATTTAATCCGAAGTAATCATGATGTTGGGCTAATTACTAAAATTGGGTAATTGGGCTTTGTACCATAATTGGGGTTTGGACAAAGGAACGACACTTGTGGAAATTAGACTATGGGCTATTAATGGGCTTTATATTTGTTTAACTAAATGATAGTTTGTTAATGTTAATATAAAGATTTACAATTGGGCGTCCCTATAAATTACCATATACACTCGATCTGACACGATGGGCGGGGTATTTATATGTACGAATAATCGTTCATTTAACCGGACACGGGAATGGATTAATAGCCACTAGAATAATTAAAACAGGGGTGAAATTATGTACAAGGACACTTGGTATAATTGATAACAAAATATTAAAACCTTGGGTTACACTCAGTCGACATCCTGGTGTAATTATTAAACAAAGTATTAAAATCTTGTTACAGTTTAAGTCCCCAATTAGTTGGAATATTTAACTTCGGGTATAAGGATAATTTGACGAGGACACTCGCACTTTATATTTATGACTGATGGACTGTTATGGACAAAAACCAGACGGACATATTAAATAATCCAGGACAAAGGACAATTTACCCATGGGCATAAAACTAAAATCAACACGTCAACCATCATGATTACGGAAGTTTAAATAAGCATAATTCTTTTATTTCATATTTAATTTCCTTTATTTTATATTTAATTGCACTTCTAATTATCGCATTTTTATTGTTATTGTATTTAATTGCACTTTTAATTATCGTACTTTTTAATTATCTCAAGTTTATTTTATCGCACTTTTATTATTCGCAATTTCATTATCGTTATTTACTTTAAGCTTTAATTTAAGTCTTGTATTTATTTTTAATATTTTACATTTGGTTTTAACTGCGACTAAAGTTTTAAAATCGACAAACCGGTCATTAAACGGTAAAAACCCCCCTTTATAATAATAATATTACTTATATATATATTTGTATTTTTATAAAAGTAAACTAATATAGCGTTAAGCTTTGTTTAAAGATTTTCCCTGTGGAACGAACCGGACTTACTAAAAACTACACTACTGTATGATTAGGTACACTGCCTATAAGTGTTGTAGCAAGGTTTAAGTATATCCATTCTATAAATAAATAAATAAAAAACTGTACCTGAGTTGAATTCTGGAACCCCGCGACTCGCGGAGTTTTCTGCTTCGGGCACCGCAACTCGCGGAGACACTCTGACACCGACAGAACCCTAATTCAGCATTAATTACGGGTAATTATTAATTA
This sequence comes from Rutidosis leptorrhynchoides, assembly GCF_046630445.1. Taxonomy (NCBI): domain Eukaryota; kingdom Viridiplantae; phylum Streptophyta; class Magnoliopsida; order Asterales; family Asteraceae; genus Rutidosis; species Rutidosis leptorrhynchoides. Next base: position 106,372,393 of record NC_092341.1, read on the forward strand.
TTATTATTAATAACCCTAATTAATTATTAATATTATAATTAGTTTTACTTTTTATTTAATTTATATTTTAGTTAAATTAGTTTAATTAAATTGTAAAATTAATAGTTTTAATAAATAATTAATATAAAAATAATATTTTTTTTTAAAATTGTACTTTTTACAACTTTTTGTATATTTTTATATTTTGTCCCTTTTTAATCGTTTTAGCGTAATATTTGTATTTTTAGCTCATATTTAGTTTTAAACTTAGTTTTTGCCATAGTTATTTTTACTTCTAGATTTTTAGTGCTAGCCGTAGAATTCCTTAAGTGCTTTTTCTTTAGACTAAGATTTAGGACCTTTAGAATTTTGCGACGCCTTTATAAGTTTTAGTTTCTTTTTAAGTTATTTTCATTTGGGATTTAATTTTTCCTGTAAGCTTTAATATTTTTAGACGACTTTTACCTATGTATCAATTATCATTCCAATTAGTAATCTCAATTTGCGATTATAATTTTAAGTTAGTTGTAGTAATAAGGTTAGGTTAGTCAAGTGTTTTTAAGTGTTATAAGTTTCTTTTATTTTTCCGTCACCTTTTATTTTTCAACCATTTTTCTTTTTCGACCTTTTTCGACGAACTCTTTTTCTTTCTTATTTCTCGCTATTCTAGTTTTAGGACATAGATTTTTATTCTACTTCTTATCTAAATTTCTTAAAATGACGAAAATTTATTTTAAGTGGTTAAATTGATAGACATCAAAATTTTCTGGTTCGTAGTAATAGTTGGATTTGTACGTGGACCGGGTTATTGGAGCCAAACAGTCCTCAATTATATTGAGACCAAACGAATCCTGCCCCTCTGCTGCATCTTTTGGCTATTCGAAACGTGGGCAAAATCAGAAAAGTCTATTGATTGGATAACTTATTATAATTTTTCTTTCCTTTTAAAAACTAATAGGATATTCAGTGAATGCACCGAGCAAGACGTTCACCACCTTTTGTACGTTCACCACCTGTAACTAGATCAAGACATTTAGCAAATATTACTGCTGTTGATTTTTCTTTAGAATCGTCATCCAGTCGACCAAGTACTCCAGTTCAAATTTCCGATAATCCATTTTTTGAACCCGACCTCACAATTGAGAATCCGGAGAATATTCAGGGACGATTCGTAGATCCTGAACCACTAAACTTTCCTCCGGAACCACCAATCATTCAAACAGAGATTGTTGAGGAACGAACCATTAAATCAGAATCCTCTAGTGATTTCGATTCAACAAATTCAATTATGGAGAATCTGGAACCTTTAAGTATGGAAGACCGAATGAGAGCTAAACGCACTGGCCAAGGTCACGCAATTACTCATCCAGACATTAATGCGCCAGATTATGAAATCAAAGGACAAATTCTACACATGGTGACTAATCAATGCCAATTTAGTGGTGCGCCGAAGGAAGATCCAAATGAACATCTACGTACCTTTAATAGGATCTGCACACTATTTAAAATCCGAGAAGTGGAGGATGAACAGATATATCTCATGTTATTTCCCTGGACTTTAAAGGGAGAAGCCAAAGATTGGTTGGAATCATTACCTGAAGGGGCGATTGATACATGGGATGTTTTAGTTGAAAAATTTCTTAAACAATTCTTTCCTGCATCTAAAGCCGTAAGACTTCAAGCAGAAATTGTTACGTTCACACAGAAGCCAAATGAAACTCTATATGAGGCGTGGACAAGATTTGGAAAGTTATTAAGAGGATGTCCGCAACATGGTTTAGATACCTGTCAAATAGTACAAATATTCTACCAAGGATGCGACATCACTACAAGGAAATACATAGATATAGCAGCTGGTGGTTCTATTATGAAGAAAATCGAAACTGATGCTTACAAAATTATTGATAACACTGCTTCCCACTCACATGAGTGGCACCAAGAAAAAGATATCATTAGATCATCTAAAGCAGCTAGAGCCGATTCTAGCCATGACTTAGATTCTATTTCCGCAAAGATAGATGCTGTCGAGAGACGAATGGAAAAGATGACTAAGGATATTCACTCAATACGAATTAGTTGTGAGCAGTGTGGAGGACCACATTTGACAAAAGATTGTCTCAGTATTGAATTAACAATAGAACAAAGAGAGAATATTTCATACATAAACCAAAGGCCTGGAAATAATTATCAGAATAATTATCAACCGCCAAGACCTATTTACAATCAAAACCAGAATTATAACAGAAATATTCCATACAACAACCAACAAGGTCCTAGCAATCAACAAGTATCCAATAATAATTACAATCAGCAAAGACCTAATTTTCAAAACAAACCACCACAACAAACCGATGATAAAAAGCCGAATTTAGAAGATATGATGACGAAGCTAGTTGAAACTCAAACGCAATTTTTCACATCTCAGAAACAAACCAATGAACAAAATGCTCAAGCATTTAGAAATCAACAAGCTTCTATTCAAAATCTGGAACAAGAAGTAAGTAACCTAGCAAGGTTAATAGGAGAAAGAAAACCGGGAAGTCTACCTAGTGATACAAATGCTAACCCCCGGAATGAAACAGCTAAAGCCATTACCACAAGAAGTGGTACAACACTTAAACCACCTGAAATACCTGTAACTTCTGATGAAGCTATTCCTACTCCACAAGAACCACAACCTGATCAAGATAAGGAAAAAGAACCGGTAGTTGAAAAGGTTAATGAAGATAACACAGTTAAGGCTAAACCTTATGTTAAACCATACCAACCACCACTTCCTTACCCGAGTAAAATGAAGAAAGAGAAACTTGAAGCCGAGCAATCCAAATTCTTGGATATGTTTAAACAGATAAATGTAAATCTTCCTTTCATTGATGTGATTTCAGGAATGCCTAGATATGCTAAATTCTTGAAAGATCTAATCTCAAATAGAAAGAAAATGGAAGAACTCTCGGCTGTTACTATGAATGCTAATTGTTCAGCAGTGCTGTTGAATAAGATACCAGAAAAACTATCTGATCCAGGAAGTTTCACAATTCCATGTTTTCTGGGTAGTCTTAGCTCAATAGAAGCATTGGCAGACTTAGGTGCTAGTATAAATCTAATGCCATATTCACTATACGCTAAACTAGACCTTGGAGAATTGAAACCAACCAGAATAAGCATACAACTAGCCGATAGATCAATAAAATATCCTAGAGGGATAATGGAGAACATGCTAGTTAAAGTTGGTACTTTAGTATTTCCAGTAGATTTTGTTGTTCTGGACATGGAAGAAGATTCTCAAGTTCCTCTCATATTAGGAAGACCATTCTTAAACACGGCTAAAGCAATGATAGACGTGTTCGGTAAGAAATTGACCCTAAGTATAGAGGACGAGAGTGTTACCTTTTCAGTTGATAGAGTAATGCAACGACCACAATCTGCAGATGATACATGTTATTATATTCAAACTATAGATGCACATGCAGAATTGTTAGAAGAATTTTCAGAATTACAAGGAACAGGAGAATGTTCTTTAGGAGAAGGTAATGAACCAATTGATGAAGCTGAAATGTTAGCTACACTTATAGCTAATGGATATGAACCAACAACAGAAGAAATTCAAATGCTAAAAGAAGAAGACAGATATCGATACAAATCATCGATAGAAGAACCTCCGAAATTAGAGTTAAAGCCACTTCCAAACCATTTGGAATACGCTTATTTACATGGTGAATCTGAATTACCTGTAATAATATCGTCTTCTCTTACTGAAAATGAGAAATCACAACTCATTTCTGTGTTGAAAGCCCATAAACCAGCCATTGCATGGAAGATTCATGATATTAAAGGAATAAGTCCTTTGTATTGCACACATAAAATCCTTATGGAAGAAGGTCATAAAACGTATGTGCAACGCCAACGAAGACTAAATCCTAATATGCAAGATGTAGTTAAGAAAGAGATTATTAAACTGCTAGATGCAGGTCTAATTTATCCAATCTCTGATAGTCCATGGGTAAGCCCAGTTCAATGCGTGCCTAAGAAGGGTGGCATGACTGTCATTACAAATGAGAAAAATGAGCTTATTCCTACTAGGACCGTAACAGGATGGCGTGTATGTATTGATTATAGAAAATTAAATGACGCCACCAGAAAAGATCACTTTCCCTTACCTTTCATTGATCAAATGTTGGAAAGATTAGCCGGAAATAGTTACTATTGTTTTCTAGATGGATTTTCCGGATATTTTCAAATTCTAATAGCACCCGAAGACCAAGAGAAAACCACATTCACGTGCCCTTATGGTACTTTTGCTTACAAACGCATGCCATTTGGACTTTGCAACGCCCCTGCAACCTTTCAAAGGTGTATGATGGCGATTTTTCACGACATGATAGAAGAATGCATGGAAGTTTTCATGGATGACTTTTCAGTCTTCGGTGATACATTTGAATCATGTCTAGTTAATCTGGAACGAATGCTTATTAGATGCGAACAATCAAATCTAGTACTTAATTGGGAGAAATGCCATTTCATGGTTAAAGAAGGCATCGTTCTTGGACATAAAATTTCAAAAGAAGGAATTGAAGTGGATAGAGCTAAAGTAGATGTAATTGCTAAACTTCCATATCTCACCAATGTTAGAGGAGTTAGGAGTTTTCTAGGGCATGCCAGTTTTTACCGACGTTTCATAAAAGATTTTTCTAAAATTGCCACTCCTATGAATAAACTCCTAGAAAAAGATGCTCCATTCATCTTTTCAGATGAGTGTATCAAATCTTTTAATATTCTTAAAGAGAAACTCACTAATGCGCCGATCATGATAACACCAAATTGGAATCTACCATTTGAACTAATGTGCGATGCAAGTGATTTTGCAATGGGAGCCGTTTTAGGACAAAGGATTGAAAAACGATTTCAACCTATATATTATGCTAGTAAGACGTTACAAGGAGCACAAACGAACTATACAACTACTAAAAAAGAACTCCTTGCTATTGTCTTTGCTTTTGACAAATTTCGATCATATCTCGTTCTAGCAAAAACGGTGGTCTATACCGACCATTCTGCTCTTAGATACCTATTTTCGAAACAAGATGCTAAACCAAGATTAATCCGTTGGATCTTACTCTTACAAGAGTTTGATATTGAAATCCGAGATAAAAGAGGAGCAGAAAATCTCGCCGCTGATCATCTTTCTCGTCTTGAAAATCCTGAGTTAGAAGTTCTAAATGAATCGGCCATACAAGACAACTTTCCTGATGAATATCTATTGAAGATAGATTATAAAGAAATTCCATGGTTTGCAGACTATGCAAACTACTTAGTTTGTGGATTCCTTGAAAAAGGATTATCGTACCAAAAACGAAAGAAATTCTTCAGTGATATAAAACACTATTTTTGGGAAGATCCACATCTGTTTAAAAGTTGTCCCGATGGAATAATACGCCGATGTGTATTTGGAGATGAAGCTAGTAAAATTTTAAACCATTGTCGCACAGGACCAACAGGAGGGCATTATGGGCCTCAACTAACAGCAAGAAAAGTTTATGATGCTGGATTCTATTGGCCTACAATTTACAAAGACGCACACCTTCTTTGCAAATCCTGTGATGCTTGTCAAAGGGCCGGAAAAATAAGTCAACGTGATGAAATGCCACAAAATGTCATCCAAGTATGTGAAGTATTTGACATTTGGGGTATTGACTTTATGGGTCCATTTCCAAAATCTCATAATAATCTATATATACTCGTAGCCATTGATTATGTATCTAAATGGGCGGAAGCACAAGCTCTCCCAACTAACGATGCACGAGTTGTAGTCAACTTTTTAAAACGTCTTTTTGCAAGGTTAGGAACACCGAAAGCTTTAATAAGTGATCGGGGAACTCATTTCTGTAATAATTAACTTGAGAAAGTTCTTAAAAGATATGGAGTAACTCATAAAATCTCCACCGCATATCATCCACAAACAAGTGGACAAGTTGAAAATACCAACCGAGCTTTAAAACGTATTCTAGATAAAACCGTAGGATCAAATCCGAAGGAATGGTCCATTAAATGGGAGGATGCACTCTGGGCTTTTAGAACAGCCTACAAAACTCCAATTGGAACCACACCTTTTAGACTTGTTTATGAAAAAGCATGTCATCTTCCAGTAGAAATTGAACACAAAGCATTTTGGGCTTTGAAGACATGTAATCTTGATTTACATGAAGCCGGACGTCTACGATTAAGTCAACTAAACGAATTAGAAGAATTAAGACATGAAGCATACGAAAATTTGTTAATCTATAAAGAAAGAACGAAGAAATGGCATGATAAAAGAATCAGAAGTTCAAAAGAATTTAAGGAAGGAGACAGAGTTCTTCTTTTCAATTCACGATTCAAGCTATTTCCTGGAAAATTGAAATCAAGATGGTCTGGACCATTCATAGTTAAAAGAGTTTTCTCATACGGAACGATAGAATTAATAAATTCAAATGGAATTGAATTTAAAGTTAATGGTCACAGAATTAAACATTACATACATGGTCCGGTGGAAGTTGACAATGAAGTTAATCACAATTTCGATACCACAGCTAACTAAGTGTGGGGAGAATCAAGTCTTTAAATGGGTTTATGTATTTCTGTTAGAGTTAGATTGTCTGTTTTCGTGTAGTTCTCGAAAATGGAACCTGAATGGTCTTTCCCTAGCAGACCCTAAAGAACTAGTCTTCTCCCCCCATTCTGAATTTTTATTTTTTTTAGGAAATGAAGACTGCCTGTGAACTAAACCATGGTCTAATGCTACACGCTTTGATCACTAAACGTAATAATGACACACTTCCGAGTGAAATAGTATCAGTAATCAGAGAAAGATTGGAAGGAGTTAGAAAAGAATCCAGATGCGAAGATAATAAGTTACAATTTGGTAAAGGAAAATCAAAATCCGCAGCGAAAAGAAGAGCACGAAACCTAGAAAGATGTCACAAATGAGGAAAATGGTCACATGGAGGTAAATGTTCAAATAATCAAACCTATTCAAATACCGAATTTGTTACTTTATGCAGAGACGGACCGTTCATATGTTTAGAAGAAAAGACACTGAATGCTCGAGGTTACGCCTATGTAGCCATGGAAAACCAATTAAACCAACTATCTTATGAATGGGATAGATCATATAAATAAGAAATCTATTTCACAGGTAAGTCTGTACAGTCTTTTTTATTTTATTTTTTTATTTTTAACCTTTTGATAATAAACGCTAATTTGTTCGCTATAAAGTATTAAATTGGTATTGAATAAAATTAGGTTTGGCGACCGAAATTATTGATATCATTCAAAAATTTATTACATCACTGCGAAATTTAACGTTTATTCTTAAGGTATAAATATCTTTAATCAATCAACCCAAAATATTTCAAAAATTCGTCATGAGTTAAATTAGGTCTTGGAACCGAAATTACTTTACCGAAAAGAGGGGCGCATATTTTTGATAATATTTGATTGATTAAAGTGGGATAAAAAGCCAAAAAGATTTTTAATTTTATTTTTACCATGTTTTTAAAATTAATATATAAATCTTAAATTAATATTGTAAACTTTGTAAAAACAATATATTTAAAATTGTAAATATTTGAAAATTTTATATAAGTTTGGTGTGAATTTATAATATGAATTTTTAAATTAAGTTTGGTGTAAATCTTTAATTTTTAAAAATATGAATTTTTAATTTTATGCATTTCAAATTTTAAAGTTTGGTGTGAATTTTTAATATTAATTTTGAATTTTATATTTAAATTGTGTGAATTTAAAAACAAAAATTTACTTTATCTCATTAAGTTAAAAATATGATTTTTAAAATTCGTCGTAAGTTGAAGACTAGGTCTTTGAACCGAAATTGCTTTACCCAAGGGAGGGACGAGAACTTTTATTATCATTATTTTTAATCTTATTGAATTAAAGTATGCCAAAAACATTAAAAAACCAAAAATCTTAGCTTTTAAAACAATAGCTACAAAAAGACAAATTTTAAAATTTTGTCGAGGGACGGACTAGGACATCGATCCGAAATGACCTCGTCCTAAATAACAAGGGAAACAAAATTTTAAAATTAATTACTTAATTGTTTTAATTAGTATAAGATATAAAATAATAATAAAAAAAATAACAAACTCCGCGACTCGCGGAGTTTGGAGGTTTAAACCCCGCGACTCGCGGAGGGACCGAAATACAGAAAAAAAAAAAAAAAAACGCAGAACTGATCAGTTGAAAAAAATCACACACCAAATACTGCGAAGAACAGCCGCAAAAACCCGAAAATACACGAGAAAACACCCCCCAAAATCACAATTTTTAACCGTTAATCATCAAATCTTTTACTAAAATCATGTTGAGAAGGATGCTATCAAGGAATTACTCAAGAAAAACGACTGAAAGGGGTGAATCTTCATCCCAAGCTCGCAATGCTCCTGCTGAGAATGCGGAACAACAGGAGGTGGATAACTACTACAAGCAAGATATACCTCATCCAGTCATGACATTTTCTGATATGCACTTGGAAGATTTGCACCCGAACCTGAGATTTGACAGACTTTGGATAGATTATCCAAAATACCAAAGGGGTTTGCATACTCTTCATTCTAAAGTTGTTGAGGTACCTAGGGTCATAGAATGGGGACCATTAGAAGCTGTAGAATTGGCCGGGCCAATTAGGGAATTACTTGCACAGAGGTATGGTAATTCTACTTTTAACGACTGGGTACGTTTATTCACCATGCGTAGACCTGTATATAAAGTATGGTGTGAAGAATTGTTGTGTAGTATAGAATTAAATGATCGGGTAGCTAGTTTAACCGATCGATCTTTTATTAGATTTTTGTTAGGAGGTTCGATGCGCCACATGTCTTTACTAGACATGGCTCATGCTTTACGTATATATACGCCTGAGGAGTTAGCATCTACCGATTGTAGAGGGTTGATACTAAATGGTAGAAAGATAGATGAAAATTTTGATACACATGGTGTATGGAGTCAAATGACAAGCCATCACCGATTCAAAGAGGGAAATTACTCTTATTTGGATATAGATAGAGCTGAATTAAGAGTAATTCATAGGTTTTTAGCTAATTCGATTACACAAAGAGGTAAGAACAAGGAAAAGGTAAATGAACAGGATTTGTTTTACCATATGTGTATTCGAGACCCACAAAGCGCTGTAAGTATACCTTATTGTGTGGGTTATTATTTATCAGCTATGGTTAGGGGGATGAGACCGCATAGCATAATAGGAGGTGGTATTTTTATTACTTTGATTTCTGAATATCTCGGTGTGGATATAAGTCGGGGGGGATTATTAGTCGAAGAACCAGAATCCCGCGATACAATAGGTTTAAATGTATACCATGGTGCGAAAGTTTTGAAGAGGCGAAATAACGCCGCAGTACAATACCATGGTAGACATCCACAGGTTGAGAGAAACCAACAGCAAGGTAATGTAGGAGGGGGAAATGAAATGCAAGAAATGCAAAGGTTTATAGCTTCACAGGAGTACGAAAATGCTAGATAGAGAGCATTTGAAGATTGGCAAGTTCATCAAAACCAAATCATAGCTCATTGCCAACATATAGGTAGAAACTATATTCCTACTCCAAAACCCATATTCCCTCCCTGGTCTATAGAGATGCAACCACCGTATCCTACGTATAACCCAGCCGAAGCATTCTATAGCACCTATGGTTATGCTTGGAACCCCTATTGGTATCAGTATCATCCCTAGTCTACTTAGTTTTATTTATTTTATAATTTGTAATGTTGATACGTTTAATACTTATGTTAATATTGTAATAGTTTTTATAATTTTCTAACTTTTATTCTTAGATTTTAATAATTTTTGAATGTGGGGTAATATACCAAACTTCAAAAATAAGTATATATGTTTGCAGTTTATCTTATGTGCACAACAGGGTAAAACAACGCATTTTCAAAGACTGGCATTAAGTTCAGCAAAAGCAACTAATTTTGACGACAAGATGCAAAATATATGTGAAATAACAACAAGACGGAATGAACAAATGATGTGCACCATTTATCATTCAGCAAACAAACGCCAATATATTTGGAAACTTTGGTAAAAATTTAATCATTTTCACACAAATCACCCTCAATAATTTAAATTGTTACTGATTTCTTGCAAATGAGGGCATTGCAAGATCTTAAGTGTGGGAAGGGGTTAAATTCTTTCGGATTTTAAAATTTTTATCTTAAACACTGGGTTACCATTAAAAATACTAGTAAAGCAGTAGTTGTATTAGAATCTAGTGCTCTCTGATAATAAAGAACAGCCCTAGTCTTATATACTGACTACCCAATTCTAGTAAAATTTTTCAAAATTTTCAATTAAATGAACTCAAAATTATGTTTATACATATTTATGAACGATAAAACTAGGTTTTAACACCGAAATTATTGTAACCTCGGAAAGGACATAAATTGAGAAACAAACTAAAATGTTAAAATTCATTTAAAATGGAATAGAGGACAATAAAAAGGAAAATAAAAGCCAAGTGTGGGAAAATTCTCCAAGTTATTCAAAACATATATCACATATTTTTGTACAAATAACTGAAAATACTTTTGCTTTGGACTAAACTAAAAGTTTTACCTGATTTATCGTAAGAGAGATGGATCTACACGATGAATCAATTCCATCATTAAAAGGAAGTAAAGTCTTCCGAAAAAGACACGCGCTTCTTGATTTAGGTCAAGAAGTTGTCGTCCAGACCAGCTGTAGGTTGACGAAAAATCTAGAAAAGTCATCACTAAAATCAGCAGGAAATCCACGGACCTCAGCATTAAATAGGGTCGCCAAGTGGTCAGATTTATCCTAACCATGAGAAGGATTTATCTCGTAAAATGGGGGGCACCGTGCAAATTAGCTGGATAAGATTAATGAATCAGATCCCCAGAAAGGATAATCTCCTTAAAGATTAAAAATCAGCTTTTAAGCCTGATATTACTCAATCCTAGAGATTGACCTTAAAGATTGAGAATTCAAAACTCATGGAATTCAATGATATCTAAACTCGAGCTTGAACGAGAAAATATTTTGATCAAAATTACAAACCGATTTGTTTTCTGAAAACCCTATTTTCAATGCGTTCATTACCATTGAACGTAAAATCCTAGGAATTCACCTGGAATTCATTAGGTCACCTGAACCAAATCGGGTGTCAACCGTAAGAACGGTGGTTGCATAGCATGGTCGAAGATAGGACCTTGTACCAGCCCGAAAAATCATAAGGGTGAGCTTTACTATTGCTCCTACCAAGGATAGTAATTGCGTCCAACACGTTATAGACCATAATTAAAAGCATGTCAGGGGACATTGCCTTAACAGTTGCTTGTTCAACGCTTTCCTTTACAACCGGACGGTAGTTTATCGAAAGGTAATATACGGGACAAGTAAACTGGACGTGTTGCTTTACAAATACAAGGTCAGTGAGTGGGTGACACAAAACCATAAGTTTTGAGCTAAAATTTCCAAATCTGAAACCCACCAAACCCACAAAAAGAATTTGCAAACACCGGTGAAGGGTTATTCCGGAAAACTTATCTAGGGTAAAAACTAGATTTAATTTTCAAAAGATCAAATGTTTTCATAAAGATCCAATTTCCTTAATGGATCTAAATTTTTATAGTCATGTGGGACTGTAAACCATATCGTTACTACCATTGTTTATACCGCCGTATAGAAATCACTGATGTACAAAGTGTGAAGAATAAAGAAGTGATTCTAGTATTTCAAGACGATATTGCTTGAGGACAAGCAACGCTCAAGTGTAGGAATATTTGATAATGATAAAAACGAACATATATTTCATAGCATTATTCCTCAAGAAAGACAAGCTTTTAGTTGCAATTGTTCTATTTAAAAGTGATATTCGTTTAAATAATAAAAGGTGAAGACAAAAGACAGATTCGACGAATTGAAGACGCAAACGACCAAAAAGCTCAAAAGTACAAAATACAATCAAAGAGGTTCCAATTATTGATAAGAAACGTCTCAAAATTACAAGAGTACAAGATTCAAAACGCAAAGAACAAGATATTAAATTGTACGCAAGGACGTTCGAAAATCCGGAACCGGGACCAGAGTCAACTCTCAACGCTCGACGCAACGGACTAAAAATTACAAGTCAACTATGCACATAAATATAATATAATATTTAAATAATTCTTATAATTATTTATATATTATATAAATAATAAAAATCCGTCGGCAAGAAAGACTCCAAAGTTTGTGAGCTGTAATTTCAAACTCCGCGACTCGCGGAGTTTGAAGGCAAAAAATGCCGCGAGTCGCGGAGCCCCAAATTCTGAAACTCCCTATAAAAGCAAACGAATTTTGATCGCAAAAACATAATATATATCCATCCTCTCTATATCTATACGTAAATATTTATATTTATATTTTAATTTTAATTTTAATTTTAATCCTAATAATAAGGGTATGTTAGCGAATATTGTAAGGGTGTAAGTCGAAATTCTGTCCGTGTAACGCTACGCTATTTTTAATCATTGTAAGTTATGTTCAACCTTTTTAATTTAATGTCTTGTAGCTAAGTTATTATTATGCTTATTTAATCCGAAGTAATCATGATATTGGGCTAATTACTAAAATTGGGTAATTGGGCTTTGTACCATAATTGGGGTTTGGACAAAGGAACGACACTTGTGGAAATTAGACTATGGGCTATTAATGGGCTTTATATTTGTTTAACTAAATGATAGTTTGTTAATGTTAATATAAAGATTTACAATTGGGCGTCCCTATAAATTACCATATACACTCGATCGGACACGATGGGCGGGGTATTTATATGTACGAATAATCGTTCATTTAACCGGACACGGGAATGGATTAATAGCCACTAGAATAATTAAAACAGGGGTGAAATTATGTACAAGGACACTTGGTATAATTGATAACAAAATATTAAAACCTTGGGTTACACTCAGTCGACATCCTGGTGTAATTATTAAACAAAGTATTAAAATCTTGTTACAGTTTAAGTCCCCAATTAGTTGGAATATTTAACTTCGGGTATAAGGATAATTTGACGAGGACACTCGCACTTTATATTTATGACTGATGGACTGTTATGGACAAAAACCAGACGGACATATTAAATAATCCAGGACAAAGGACAATTTACCCATGGGCATAAAACTAAAATCAACACGTCAACCATCATGATTACGGAAGTTTAAATAAGCATAATTCTTTTATTTCATATTTAATTTCCTTTATTTTATATTTAATTGCACTTCTAATTATCGTATTTTTATTGTTATTGTATTTAATTGCACTTTTAATTATCGTACTTTTTAATTATCGCAAGTTTATTTTATCGCACTTTTATTATTCGCAATTTCATTATCGTTATTTACTTTACGCTTTAATTTAAGTCTTGTATTTATTTTTAATATTTTACATTTGGTTTTAACTGCGACTAAAGTTTTAAAATCGACAAACCGGTCATTAAACGGTAAAAACCCCCCTTTATAATAATAATATTACTTATATATATATTTGTATTTTTATAAAAGTAAACTAATATAGCATTAAGCTTTGTTTAAAGATTTTCCCTGTGGAACGAACCGGACTTACTAAAAACTACACTACTGTACGATTAGGTACACTGCCTATAAGTGTTGTAGCAAGGTTTAAGTATATCCATTCTATAAATAAATAAATATCTTGTGTAAAATTGTATCGTATTTAATAGTATTTTTCTTGTAAAATTTAATAGTTATTTTATACCACTCCGCTACCACATCATACATATGTAAAAACAAGACTACTAACTCAAGAATTACGAAACGAGACTTATATGTAACGATTATCGTTGTAACGATATTTTAAGGTATATATCATATTAAGTGATATGCATACATCATAATATCGTAATAATATAATAATTTAACATCTCATTTGATATAATAAATATTGGGTTAACAACATTAATTGAGATCGTTAACTTAAAGGTTTCAAAACAACACTTACATGTAACGACTAACGAAGACTTAACGACTCCATTAGAATGTATATACATGTTGTATTTTGATATGTATTATTACACTTTTGAAAGACTTCAAGACACATATCAAAGTACTTCTACTTAACAAAAATTCTTACAATTACATCCTCGTTCAGTTTCATCAACAATTCTACTCATATGCACCCGTATTCGTACTCGTACAATACACAGCTTTTAGATGTATGTACTATTAGTATATACACTCCAATGATCAGATCTTAGCAGCCCATGTGAGTCACCTAACACATGTGGGAACCATCATTTGGCAACTAGCATGAAATATCTCATAAAATTACAAAAATATTAGTAATCATTCATGACTTATTTACATGAAAACAAAATTACATATCCTTTATATCTAATCCATATACCAACGACCAAAAACACCTACAAACACTTTCATTCTTCAATTTTCTTCATCTAATTGATCTCTCTCAAGTTCCATCTTCAAGTTCTAAGTGTTCTTCATAAATTCCATAAGTACAGTTTCATAAAAATCAAGAATACTTCCAAGTTTGCAAGTCTACTTCCAAGCTTTCTAATCCATTCCAAGTAATCATCTAAGATCAAGGAACCTTTGTTATTTACAGTAGGTTATCTTTATAATTCAAGGTAATATTCATATTCAAACTTTGATTCAATTTCTACAACTATAACAATCTTATTTTGAGTGAAAATCTTACTTGAACTGTTTTCATGTCATGATTCTGCTTCAAGAACTTTCAAGCCATCCAAGGATCCTTTGAAGCTAGATCTATTTTTCTCATTTCCAGTAGTTTTATCCAGAAAACTTGAGATAGTAATGATGTTCATAACATCATTTGATTCATACATATAAAGCTATCTTATTCGAAGGTTTAAACTTGTAATCACTAGAACATAGTTTAGTTAATTCTAAACTTGTTCGCAAACAAAAGTTAATCCTTCTAACTTGACTTTTAAAATCAACTAAACACATGTTCTATATCTATATGATATGCTAACTTAATGATTTAAAACCTGGAAACACGATGAACACCATAAAATCGGATATACGCCGTCGTAGTGAAACCGGAGGCTGTTTTGGATTGGATAATTAAAAACTATGATAAACTTTGATTTAAAAGTTGTTCTTCTGGGAAAATAATTTTTCATATGAACATGAAACTATTTGGTTAAACTCAAAGTGAAAGTATGTTTTTCAAAATGGTCATCAAGATGTCGTTCTTTCGACGGAAATGACTACCTCTTTAGTAATTGACATGTAAATTAAATTTCTGACTATAAACCTATACTTTTTCTATTTGTATTCTTAAATTAGAGTTCAATATGAAACCATAGCAATTTGATTCACTCAAAACGGATTTAAAATGAAGAAGTTATGGGTAAAACAAGATTTGATATTTTTGATCTTTTTAGCTACGGGAAATGTTTAACAAATCTATACAAATCCTATCCTAGCTAACTTATATTGTATTATACATATATTCTAATATATTATATAATCTTGGGATACTATAGACACGTATGCAAATGTTTTGACATATCATATCGACCCATGTATATATATTATTTGGAACAACCATAGACACTCTATATGCAGTAATGTTGGAGTTAGCTATACAGGGTTGTGGTTGATTCCAAAAATATATATATTTTGAGTTGTGATTTAGCCTGAGACGTGTATACACTGGGTCATGGATTGATTCAAGATAATATATATATCGATTTATTTCTGTACATCTAACTGTGGACAACTAGTTGTAGGTTACTAACGAGGACAGCTGACTTAATACTCTCAAATCTTTAAAACATAATAAAAATGGTTGTAATTATATTTTGATCATACTTTGATATATATGTACATATTTGTATAGGTTCGTGAATCGATCTGTGGCCAAGTCTTATTTCCGAGGAAGGAAATATCTGTGAAAGTGAGTTATAGTCCCACTTTTAAAATCTAATATTTTTGGGATGAGAATAAATGCAGGTTTTATAAATGATTTACAAAATAGACACAAGTACGTGAAACTACATTCTATGGTTGAATTATCGAAATCGAATATGGCCCTTTTTATTAAGTCTGGTAATCTAAGAATTAGGGAACAGACACCCTAATTGATGCGAATCCTAAAGATAGATCTATTGGGCCTAACAAACCCCATCCAAAGTACCGGATGCTTTAGTACTTCGAAATTTATATCATATCCGAAGGGTGTCCCGGAATGATGGGGATATTCTTATATATGCATCTTGTTAATGTCGGTCACCAGGTGTTCACCATATGAATGATTTTTATCTCTATGTATGGGATGTGTATTGAAATATGAAATCTTGTGGTCTATTGTTATGATTTGATATATATAGGTTAAACCTGTAACTCACCAACATTTTTGTTGACGTTTAAAGCATGTTTATTCTCAAGTGAATACTAAGAGCTTCCGCTATTGCATACAAAAATAAAGACAAGATTTGGAGTCCATGTTTGTATGATATTGTGTAAAAACTGCATTCAAGAAACATATGTCGATGTAATATATTTCTATTGTAAACCATTATGTAATGGTCGTATGTAAACAGTATATTTTAGATTATCATTATTTGATAATCTACTTAATGTTTTTAAAACCTTTATTGATAAAATAAAGGTTATGGTTGTTTTAAAAATGAATGCAGTCTTTGAAAAATGTCTCATATAGAGGTCAAAACCTCGCAACGAAATCAATTAATATGGAACGTTTATAATCAATATGAACGGGACATTTCAGTTGGTATCCGAGCGTTGGTCTTAGAGAACCAGAAAATTTGCATTAGAGTGTCTTATCGAGTTTGTTAGGATGCATTAGTGAGTCTGGACTTCGACCGTGTTTTCTTTAAAAATGATTGCTTAACATTTTTGTTGGAAACTATATATTATTAACATGTAAATATTATGTGATATATTAATCTCTTAACGTGTTTGATATTGTGTGATAGATGTCTACCTCTAGCACAAATCCCATTGACTCACCTAATAATAACGAAGAGTCGAATATATATTGGCAAGATTCACAAGTTCCCGAAGAACTGGAAGAAGAGGAAACGGAACCGGAAGAAGAGGAACCGGAAGAAGAAGAGGTTCCGGAGAGGGGAATAGTAGGAACCACAGAAAACCGGTCAAATAAAAGAAAATCCTCAACCAATGGACCAAAGTTAATAATGGTCAATGGTGTTTCCGCTAAGGAAGCAAAATATTGGGAAAATTACCAATTTTCTGATGAATCGGATCCTGATGAGGATTCCGATGATGTTATAGAAATTACCCCGACCCAATTTAATGAGGCAAAAGAAAATAATAAGGGAAAAGGCATCAAAATAGAGAAATCTGATTCCGACCCCGATGAACTTTATATGTACCGTCAACACCCGTATTTTCAATATCGTGACAATAACCCGGGAACCTCTAAACCACCAGGTTTTTCTAAACCAATGTGGAAAACGATGACTCGTATTAGAGGAACATCATATATCCCTAGAAGATTAGGAAAAAGAACCAAGTCCGAAGAAGAAGAAACCAGTGATTCAGATTAGAGGGGTGTGAGCATGTTGTGTAATAAATGTATTGTAGTGTGCTTGTACTTTTATGTTCTATGTAAAAATTGCTTGTATTGTTTTTTATTATGAATCTAATCCTTGTCTATTTTACAGTATAAAAACAAAATGGACGTTAAGGGTAGACAACCGAATATTTTAAAAGACCTACCAGAGGATATGATTGAGGAAATCTTGTCTAAAGTCGGTCAGAATTCATCAGCCATTTAGTTATGGCGAAATTAACTTGTCAAACATTTGAAAGACTTTCTAAAAATGCCTTAGTTTATAAAAGGCTTTCCTTTGATAGGTGGGGTATATCACATTGGGGAGACTTTAAGTTACGCTGTGTTTTCTTTAAAGCGTTAAATGCGGGGAACCCAAATGCAATTTTATGCTACGGGTTAAGAACCTATTTTGACTCAACATATCCCAACATAGGATTTCATGAATTAGAAAGAGCTTCTAACATGCAACATAAAGAAGCATGTTATGCTTACGGGTTAGTGATGTTCGCTTCTTACCAAAATGAGAAAAAGAACATCGGATTGCAGCTTTTAAATAAAACTTTCCCACAAGTGACGGATTCAGTAGTTAGGGTGAGAAACAAGGTTTTTAGATTATTACGGGGCTGTTGGACATTACGAAACCCTCGTCCTTTTGATGACATTACAACATGCTGCCTAGCCAATGGTCATAACGGTTATTTTCCACAAGACCAAGGATGGGAAGTCGTCTTAGTAAAACCAGAATGCATGACTTGTTTCTGGACTTTTGAATTACGTGTCTTTATTTCCTTTGCTGAACAACTTGCGTATTAACTAGATTTATCTTTAAAACTGTCATGTATCATAGTGTACTATATTTCATGTTATATGTAATATAGCGAAGTTGTAAGTTTGAAGAATATTTGTATGTGATATATTATTATAATCAGTTTTTCATATGGAATTGTAGTAGTTGAATTGTATATTAGCTACTAAGTATGAACTTAACGGGTAGGTAGTACCAGAATTTAAACTTATAAAACGCTAATATGAAGAAAAAGCTTTTATAAATGAGTTCATATTATGCTACGAGATACTATTGACTACTCTTAATATTCTGTATGATTAACTTGTTTAATTTGACTATTTTGAAGGAAATGGCACCGACTACTCAACACACCTTGAATATGAGCAAAAAGGAATTTCGTGCCTTTTTTGCTTCAAACATAGCCGCAGTACAGGCCGCGCTACATACCAACAATAACTCTGAATCTAGCAATACAGCTAACGGCGCAAGAAATCGTGTAGGATGCTCCTACAAGGAATTCAATGCCTGCAAACCTTCAGAATTTGATGGGACCGAAGTGAAATGTCCCGTTCTTATTGATTAAAAACGTTCCATATTAATTGATTTCGTTGCGAGGTTTTGACCTCTATATGAGACGTTTTTCAAAGACTGCATTCATTTTTAAAACAAACCATAACCTTTATTTCATAAATAAAGGTTTAAAAAGCTTTACGTAGATTATCAAATAATGATAATCTAAAATATCCTGTTTACACACGACCATTACATAATGGTTTACAATACAAATATGTTACATCGAAATCAGTTTCTTGAATGCAGTTTTTACACAATATCATACAAACATGGACTCCAAATCTTGTCCTTATTTTAGTATGCAACAGCGGAAGCTCTTAATATTCACCTGAGAATAAACATGCTTTAAACGTCAACAAAAATGTTGGTGAGTTATAGGTTTAACCTATATATATCAAATCGTAACAATAGACCACAAGATTTCATATTTCAATACACATCCCATACATAGAGATAAAAATCATTCATATGGTGAACACCTGGTAACCGACAATAACAAGATGCATATATAAGAATATCCCCATCATTCCGGGACACCCTTCGGATATGATATAAATTTCGAAGTACTAAAGCATCCGGTACTTTGGATGGGGTTTGTTAGGCCCAATAGATCTATCTTTAGGATTCGCGTCAATTAGGGTGTCTGTTCCCTAATTCTTAGATTACCAGACTTAATAAAAAGGGGCATATTCGATTTCGATAATTCAACCATAGAATGTAGTTTCACGTACTTGTGTCTATTTTGTAAATCATTTATAAAACCTGCATGTATTCTCATCCTAAAAATATTAGATTTTAAAAGTGGGACTATAACTCACTTTCACAGATTTTTACTTCGTCGGGAAGTAAGACTTGGCCACTGTTGATTCACGAACCTATAACAATATATACATATATATTAAAGTATGTTCAAAATATATTTACAACACTTTTAATATATTTTGATGTTTTAAGTTTATTAAGTCAGCTGTCCTCGTTAGTAACCTATAACTAGTTGTCCACAGTTAGATGTACAGAAATAAATCGATAAATATTATCTTGAATCAATCCACGACCCAGTGTATACGTATCTCAGTATTGATCACAACTCAAACTATATATATTTTGGAATCAACCTCAACCCTGTATAGCTAACTCCAACATTCACATATAGAGTGTCTATGGTTGTTCCGAAATATATATAGATGTGTCGACATGATAGGTCGAAACATTGTATACGTGTCTATGGTATCTCAAGATTACATAATATACAATACAAGTTGATTAAGTTATGGTTGGAATAGATTTGTTACCAATTTTCACGTAGCTAAAATGAGAAAAATTATCCAATCTTGTTTTACCCATAACTTCTTCATTTTAAATCCGTTTTGAGTGAATCAAATTGCTATGGTTTCATATTGAACTCTATTTTATGAATCTAAACAGAAAAATTATAGGTTTATAGTCGAAAAAATAAGTTACAAGTCGTTTTTGTAAAGGTAGTCATTTCAGTCGAAAGAACGACGTCTAGATGACCATTTTAGAAAACATACTTCCACTTTGAGTTTAACCATAATTTTTGGATATAGTTTCATGTTCATAATAAAAATCATTTTCTCAGAATAACAACTTTTAAATCAAAGTTTATCATAGTTTTTTTTAATTAACTAACCCAAAACAGCCCGCGGTGTTACTACGACGGCGTAAATCCGGTTTTACGGTGTTTTTCGTGTTTCCAGGTTTTAAATCATTAAGTTAGCATATCATATAGATATAGAACATGTGTTTAGTTGATTTTAAAAGTCAAGTTAGAAGGATTAACTTTTGTTTGCGAACAAGTTTAGAATTAACTAAACTATGTTCTAGTGATTACAAGTTTAAACCTTCGAATAAGATAGCTTTATATGTATGAATCGTATGATGTTATGAACATCATTACTACCTTAATTTCCTTGGATAAACCTACTGGAAAAGAGAAAAATGGATCTAGCTTCAATGGATCCTTGGATGGCTCGAAGTTCTTGAAGCAGAATCATGACACGAAAACAAGTTCAAGTAAGATCATCACTTGAAATAAGATTGTTATAGTTATAGAAATTGAACCAAAGTTTGAATATGATTATTACCTTGTATTAGAATGATAACCTACTGTAAGAAACAAAGATTTCTTGAGGTTGGATGATCACCTTACAAGATTGGAAGTGAGCTAGCAAACTTGAAAGTATTCTTGATTTTATGAAACTAGAACTTTTGGAATTTATGAAGAACACTTAGAACTTGAAGATAGAACTTGAGAGAGATCAATTATATGAATAAAATTGAAGAATTAAAGTGTTTGTAGGTGTTTTTGGTCGTTGGTGTATGGATTAGATATAAAGGATATGTAATTTTGTTTTCATGTAAATAAGTCATGAATGATTACTCATATTTTTGTAATTTTATGAGATATTTCATGCTAGTTGCCAAATGATGGTTCCCACATATGTTAGGTGACTCACATGGGCTGCTAAGAGCTGATCATTGGAGTGTATATACCAATAGTACATACATCTAAAAGCTGTGTATTGTACGAGTACGAATACGGGTGCATACGAGTAGAATTGTTGATGAAACTGAACGAGGATGTAATTGTAAGCATTTTTGTTAAGTAGAAGTATTTTGATAAGTGTATTGAAGTCTTTCAAAAGTGTATAAATACATATTAAAACACTACATGTATATACATTTTAACTGAGTCGTTAAGTCATCGTTAGTCGTTACATGTAAGTGTTGTTTTGAAACCTTTAGGTTAACGATCTTGTTAAATGTTGTTAACCCAATGTTTATAATATCAAATGAGATTTTAAATTATTATATTATCATGATATTATCATGTATGAATATCTCTTAATATGATATATATACATTAAATGTCTTTACAACGATAATCGTTACATATATGTCTCGTTTAAAAATCATTAAGTTAGTAGTCTTGTTTTTACATATGTAGTTCATTGTTAATATACTTTATGATATGTTTTCTTATCATAGTATCATGTTAACTATATATATATATATATATCCATATATATGTCATCATATAGTTTTTACAAGTTTTAACGTTCGTGAATCACCGATCAACTTGGGTGGTCAATTGTCTATATGAAACATATTTCAATTAATCAAGTCTTAACAAGTTTGATTGCTTAACATGTTGGAAACATTTAATCATGTAAATATCAATCTCAATTAATATATATAAACATGGAAAAGTTCGGGTCACTACAGTACCTACCCGTTAAATAAATTTCGTCCCGAAATTTTAAGCTGTTGAAGGTGTTGACGAATCTTCTGGAAATAGATGCGGGTATTTCTTCTTCATCTGATCTTCACGCTCCCAGGTGAACTCAGGTCCTCTACGAGCATTCCATCGAACCTTAACAATTGGTATCTTGTTTTGCTTAAGTCTTTTAACCTCACGATCCATTATTTCGACGGGTTCTTCGATGAATTGAAGTTTTTCGTTGATTTGGATTTCATCTAACGGAATAGTGAGATCTTCTTTAGCAAAACATTTCTTTAAATTCGAGACGTGGAAAGTGTTATGTACAGCCGCGAGTTGTTGAGGTAACTCTAGTCGGTAAGCTACTGGTCCGACACGATCAATAATCTTGAATGGTCCAATATACCTTGGATTTAATTTCCCTCGTTTACCAAATCGAACAACGCCTTTCCAAGGTGCAACTTTAAGCATGACCATCTCTCCAATTTCAAATTCTATATCTTTTCTTTTAATGTCAGCGTAGCTCTTTTGTCGACTTTGGGCGGTTTTCAACCGTTGTTGAATTTGGATGATCTTCTCGGTAGTTTCTTGTATAATCTCCGGACCCGTAATCTGTCTATCCCCCACTTCACTCCAACAAATCGGAGACCTGCACTTTCTACCATAAAGTGCTTCAAACGGCGCCATCTCAATGCTTGAATGGTAGCTGTTGTTGTAGGAAAATTCTGCTAACGGTAGATGTCGATCCCAACTGTTTCCGAAATCAATAACACATGCTCGTAGCATGTCTTCAAGCGTTTGTATCGTCCTTTCGCTCTGCCCATCAGTTTGTGGATGATAGGCAGTACTCATGTCTAGACGAGTTCCTAATGCTTGCTGCAATGTCTGCCACAATCTTGAAATAAATCTGCCATCCCTATCAGAGATAATAGAGATTGGTATTCCATGTCTGGAGACGACTTCCTTCAAATACAGTCGTGCTAACTTCTCCATCTTATCATCTTCTCTTATTGGCAGGAAGTGTGCTGATTTGGTGAGACGATCAACTATTACCCAAATAGTATCAAAACCACTTGCAGTCCTTGGCAATTTAGTGATGAAATCCATGGTAATGTTTTCCCATTTCCATTCCGGGATTTCGGGTTGTTGAAGTAGACCTGATGGTTTCTGATGCTCAGCTTTGACCTTAGAACACGTCAAACATTCTCCTACATATTTAGCAACATCGGCTTTCATACCCGGCCACCAAAAATGTTTCTTGAGATCCTTGTACATCTTCCCCGTTCCAGGATGTATTGAGTATCTGGTTTTATGAGCTTCTCTAAGTACCATTTCTCTCATATCTCCAAATTTTGGTACCCAAATCCTTTCAGCCCTATACCGGGTTCCGTCTTCCCGAATATTAAGATGCTTCTCCGATCCTTTGGGTATTTCATCCTTTAAATTTCCCTCTTTTAAAACTCCTTGTTGCGCCTCCTTTATTTGAGTAGTAATGTTATTATGAATCATTATATTCATAGATTTTACTCGAATGGGTTCTCTGTCCTTCCTGCTCAAGGCATCGGCTACCACATTTGCCTTCCCCGGGTGGTAACGAATCTCAAAGTCGTAATCATTCAATAATTCAATCCACCTACGCTGCCTCATATTCAGTTGTTTCTGATTAAATATGTGTTGAAGACTTTTGTGGTCGGTATATATAATACTTTTGACCCCATATAAGTAGTGCCTCCAAGTCTTTAATGCAAAAACAACCGCGCCTAATTCCAAATCATGCGTCGTATAATTTTGTTCGTGAATCTTCAATTGTCTAGACGCATAAGCAATCACCTTCGTTCGTTGCATTAATACACAACCGAGACCTTGCTTTGATGCATCATAATAAATCACAAAATCATCATTCCCTTCAGGTAATGACAATATAGGTGCCGTAGTTAGCTTTTTCTTCAATAACTGAAACGCTTTCTCTTGTTCATCATTCCATTCAAATTTCTTCCCTTTATGCGTTAATGCAGTCAAGGGTTTTGCTATTCTGGAAAAGTCTTGGATGAACCTTCTGTAGTAACCAGCTAGTCCTAAAAACTGGCGTATGTGTTTCGGAGTTTTCGGGGTTTCCCACTTTTCAACAGTTTCTATCTTTACCGGATCCACCTTAATACCTTCTTTGTTCACTATGTGACCGAGGAATTGAACTTCTTCCAACCAAAATGCACACTTTGAAAACTTAGCGTACAATTCTTCCTTCCTCAATACTTCTAACACCTTTCTCAAATGTTCACCGTGTTCTTGGTCATTCTTTGAGTAAATAAGTATGTCATCAATGAAAACAATGACAAACTTGTCAAGGTATGGTCCACACACTCGGTTCATAAGGTCCATGAACACAGCTGGTGCATTAGTTAAACCAAACGGCATGACCATAAACTCGTAATGACCGTAACGTGTTCTGAAAGCAGTCTTTGGAATATCATCTTCTTTCACCCGCATTTGATGATACCCGGAACGTAAGTCAATCTTTGAATAAACAGACGAGCCTTGTAGTTGATCAAATAAGTCGTCGATTCTCGGTAGTGGGTAGCGGTTCTTGATGGTAAGTTTGTTCAACTCTCGGTAGTCGATACACAACCTGAATGTACCATCTTTCTTCTTGACAAACAAAACAGGAGCTCCCCACGGTGATGTGCTTGGTCGAATGAAACCACGCTCTAAAAGTTCTTGTAATTGGCTTTGCAGTTCTTTCATCTCGCTGGGTGCGAGTCTGTAAGGAGCACGAGCTATTGGTGCAGCTCCTGGTACAAGATCTATTTGAAATTCAACGGATCGATGTGGGGGTAATCCCGGTAATTCTTTCGGAAATACATCGGGAAATTCTTTTGCAATGGGAACATCATTGATGCTCTTTTCTTCAGTTTGTACTTTCTCGACGTGTGCTAGAACAGCATAGCAACCTTTTCTTATTAGTTTTTGTGCCTTCAAATTACTAATAAGATGTAGCTTCGTGTTGCCCTTTTCTCCGTACACCATTAAGGGTTTTCCTTTTTCTCGTATAATGCGAATTGCATTTTTGTAACAAACGATCTCCGCTTTCACTTCTTTCAACCAGTCCATACCGATTATCACATCAAAACTCCCTAACTCTACTGGTATCAAATCAATCTTAAATGTTTCGCTAACCAGTTTAATTTCTCGATTCCGACATATATTATCTGCTGAAATTAATTTACCATTTGCTAATTCGAGTAAAAATTTACTATCCAAAGGCGTCAATGGACAACTTAATTTAGCACAAAAATCTCTACTCATATAGCTTCTATCCGCACCCGAATCAAATAAAACGTAAGCAGATTTATTGTCAATAAGAAACGTACCCGTAACAAGCTCCGGGTCTTCCTGTGCCTCTACCGCATTAATATTGAAAACTCTTCCACGGCCTTGTCCATTCGTGTTCTCCTGGTTCGGGCAATTTCTAATAATGTGGCCTGGTTTTCCACATTTATAACAAACTACATTGGCATAACTTGCTCCGACACTACTTGCTCCGCCATTACTCGTTCCGACACCATTTGTTCCTTTCGTTCTATTAACCCCTGGTCCGTAGACCTCACACTTCGCCGCGCTATGACCATTTCTTTTACACTTGTTGCAAAATTTGGTGCAGAACCCCGAGTGATTCTTTTCACACCTTTGGCATAGCTGCTTCTGATTGTTGTTGTTGTTGCGGTTATTATTGTTGTTGGGATGATTGTTGTAGTTGCTGTTGTTGTTGTTGTTGTTGTTGTTGTTGTTGTTGTTGTTGTTGTTGTTGTTGGGCCGTTTGTTGTAGTTGCGATTGATGTTGCGATTGTTGGGATAATTGTTGCGATTATTGTTGTAATTGCTATTGTTGTTGTATTGGTGATTCTTATCACTGTTTTCCTCCCACTTTCTTTTGACTTGCTTCACATTGGCCTCTTCAGCAGTCTGTTCTTTAATTCTTTCTTCAATCTGGTTCACTAGTTTGTGAGCCATTCTACATGCCTGTTGTATGGAGGCGGGCTCGTGTGAACTTATATCTTCTTGGATTCTTTCCGGTAATCCTTTCACAAACGCGTCGATCTTCTCTTCCTCATCTTCGAATGCTCCCGGACACAATAGGCACAATTCTGTGAATCGTCTTTCGTACGTGGTAATATCAAATCCTTGGGTTCGTAACCCTCTAAGTTCTGTCTTGAGCTTATTGACCTCGGTTCTGGGACGGTACTTCTCGTTCATCAAGTGCTTGAATGCTGACCACGGTAGTGCGTACGCATCATCTTGTCCCACTTGCTCTAGATAGGTATTCCACCATGTTAACGCAGAACCTGTGAAGGTATGCGTAGCGTACTTCACTTTGTCCTCTTCAGTACACTTACTTATGGCAAACACCGATTCAACCTTCTCGGTCCACCGTTTCAATCCGATCGGTCCTTCGGTTCCATCAAATTCCAAAGGTTTGCAGGCAGTGAATTCTTTGTAGGTGCATCCTACACGATTTCCTGTACTGCTAGATCCAAGGTTATTGTTGGTATGTAGCGCAGCCTGTACTGCGGCTATGTTTGAAGCTAGAAAAGTACGGAATTCCTCTTCATTCATATTCACGGTGTGTCGAGTAGTCGGTGCCATTTCCTTCAAAATAGTTAAATGGAACAAGTTAATCATACAGAATATTAAGAGTAGTTAATAGTATTTCGTAGCATAATATGAACTCATTTATAAAAGCTTTTTCTTCATATTAGCGTTTTATAAGTTTAAATTCGGGTAGTACCTACCCGTTAAGTTCATACTTAGTAGCTAATATACAATTCAACTACTACAATTCTATATGAAAAACTGATTATAATAATATTTCGCGTTCAAACTTTTATACAATATTTTACAAACTTACAATACCGCTTATTTTACATAAAGCATGAAATATAGCACACAATAACTTTGATACAAGATAGTTGTGAAGACAATTCTAGCTAGTACACAAGTCGTTCAGCAAAGGCAATAAAGACACGTAATTCATACGTCCAGAAACAAGTCATGCATTCTGGTTTTACTAGGACTACTTCCCATCCTTGGTCTTGTGCAACATAACCGTTATGGCCGTTGATAAGACAGCGTGTTGTAACGTCATCAAAGGGACGAGGGTTACGTAATGTCCAACAGTCCCGTAATAATCTAAAAACCTCATTTCTTACCCCAATTACCGACTCCGTCACTTGTGGAAACGTTTTGTTTAATAGTTGTAGCCCGATGTTCTTGTTCTCACTTTGGTGAGAAGCGAACATTACTAATCCGTAAGCATAACATGCTTCTTTATGTTGCATGTTAGCCGCTTTTTCTAAATCACGAAGTCCAATATTCGGATATATTGAGTCAAAATAATTTCTTAACCCGTTGCGTAAAATAGCATTTGGGTTCCCCGCAATATATGCGTCAAAGTAAACACATCGTAACTTATGGGTTTCCCAATGTGATATCCCCCATCTTTCAAACGAAAGTCTCTTATAAACCAAGACATTCTTGGAACGTTCTTCGAATGTCTTACAAACTGATCTCGCCTTAAATAGTTGTGCCGAAGAATTCTGGCCGACTCTAGACAAGATTTCATCAATCATGTCTCCGGGTAGGTCTCTTAAAATATTGGGTTGTCTATCCATTTTGTGTTTTTAAACTGTAAAATAGACAAGAGTTAGATTCATAAAAAAATACTTATTAATACAAGCAATTTTTACATATATCATAAAGCATAAGAACACTATATTACATATATTACACCACACGAATACAACTATCTTATTCCGACTCGCTCGTTTCTTCTTCTTCAGTTTTGGTTCGTTTTGCCAAGTTTCTAGGGATATATGATGTTCCCCTAATACGAGCCGTCGTTGTCCACATTGGTTTAGAAAAACCTGGTGGTTTAGAGGTTCCCGGGTCATTGTTACAACTTAAGGACTTCGGGGGTTGACGATACATATAAAGTTCATCGGGGTTGGAATTAGATTTCTCTATTTTTATGCCCTTTCCCTTATTATTTTCTTTTGCCTTTTTAAATTCAGTTGGGGTAATTTCTATAACATCATCGGAATTCTCGTCGGAATCCGATTCATCGGAGAATTGGTAATCCTCCCAATATTTTGCTTCCTTGGCGGAAACACCATTGACCATAATTAACTTTGGTCGGTTGGTTGAGGATTTTCTTTTACTTAACCGTTTTATTATTTCCCCCACCGGTTCTATTTCTTCATCCGGTTCCGATTCTTCTTCCGGTTCCGATTCTTCTTCCGGTTCCGACTCTTCTTCCGGTTCCTCTTCGGGAACTTGTGAATCAGTCCACAAATCATTCCAATTTACATTTGACTCTTCATTATTATTAGGTGAGTCAATGGGACTTGTTCTAGAGGTAGACATCTATCACATAATATCAAACACGTTAAGAGATTAATATATCACATAATATTCATATGTTAAAAATATATAGTTTCCAACAAAAATGTTAAGCAATCATTTTTAAAGAAAATACGGTCGAAGTCCAGACTCACTAATGCATCCTAACAAACTCGATAAGACACACTAATGCAAATTTTCTGGTTCTCTAAGACCAACGCTCTGATACCAACTGAAATGTCCCGTTCTTATTGATTAAAAACGTTCCATTTTAATTGATTTCGTTGCGAGGTTTTGACCTCTATATGAGACGTTTTTCAAAGACTGCATTCATTTTTAAAACAAACCATAACCTTTATTTCATAAATAAAGGTTTAAAAAGCTTTACGTAGATTATCAAATAATGATAATCTAAAATATCCTGTTTACACACGACCATTACATAATGGTTTACAATACAAATATGTTACATCGAAATCAGTTTCTTGAATGCAGTTTTTACACAATATCATACAAACATGGACTCCAAATCTTGTCCTTATTTTAGTATGCAACAGCGGAAGCTCTTAATATTCACCTGAGAATAAACATGCTTTAAACGTCAACAAAAATGTTGGTGAGTTATAGGTTTAACCTATATATATCAAATCGTAACAATAGACCACAAGATTTCATATTTCAATACACATCCCATACATAGAGATAAAAATCATTCATATGGTGAACACCTGGTAACCGACAATAACAAGATGCATATATAAGAATATCCCCATCATTCCGGGACACCCTTCGGATATGATATAAATTTCGAAGTACTAAAGCATCCGGTACTTTGGATGGGGTTTGTTAGGCCCAATAGATCTATCTTTAGGATTCGCGTCAATTAGGGTGTCTGTTCCCTAATTCTTAGATTACCAGACTTAATAAAAAGGGGCATATTCGATTTCGATAATTCAACCATAGAATGTAGTTTCACGTACTTGTGTCTATTTTGTAAATCATTTATAAAACCTGCATGTATTCTCATCCCAAAAATATTAGATTTTAAAAGTGGGACTATAACTCACTTTCACAGATTTTTACTTCGTCGGGAAGTAAGACTTGGCCACTGTTGATTCACGAACCTATAACAATATATACATATATATTAAAGTATGTTCAAAATATATTTACAACACTTTTAATATATTTTAATGTTTTAAGTTTATTAAGTCAGCTGTCCTCGTTAGTAACCTATAACTAGTTGTCCACAGTTAGATGTACAGAAATAAATCGATAAATATTATCTTGAATCAATCCACGACCCAGTGTATACGTATCTCAGTATTGATCACAACTCAAACTATATATATTTTGGAATCAACCTCAACCCTGTATAGCTAACTCCAACATTCACATATAGAGTGTCTATGGTTGTTCCGAAATATATATAGATGTGTCGACATGATAGGTCGAAACATTGTATACGTGTCTATGGTATCTCAAGATTACATAATATACAATACAAGTTGATTAAGTTATGGTTGGAATAGATTTGTTACCAATTTTCACGTAGCTAAAATGAGAAAAATTATCCAATCTTGTTTTACCCATAACTTCTTCATTTTAAATCCGTTTTGAGTGAATCAAATTGCTATGGTTTCATATTGAACTCTATTTTATGAATCTAAACAGAAAAATTATAGGTTTATAGTCGAAAAAATAAGTTACAAGTCGTTTTTGTAAAGGTAGTCATTTCAGTCGAAAGAACGACGTCTAGATGACCATTTTAGAAAACATACTTCCACTTTGAGTTTAACCATAATTTTTGGATATAGTTTCATGTTCATAATAAAAATCATTTTCTCAGAATAACAACTTTTAAATCAAAGTTTATCATAGTTTTTTTTAATTAACTAACCCAAAACAGCCCGCGGTGTTACTACGACGGCGTAAATCCGGTTTTACGGTGTTTTTCGTGTTTCCAGGTTTTAAATCATTAAGTTAGCATATCATATAGATATAGAACATGTGTTTAGTTGATTTTAAAAGTCAAGTTAGAAGGATTAACTTTTGTTTGCGAACAAGTTTAGAATTAACTAAACTATGTTCTAGTGATTACAAGTTTAAACCTTCGAATAAGATAGCTTTATATGTATGAATCGTATGATGTTATGAACATCATTACTACCTTAATTTCCTTGGATAAACCTACTGGAAAAGAGAAAAATGGATCTAGCTTCAATGGATCCTTGGATGGCTCGAAGTTCTTGAAGCAGAATCATGACACGAAAACAAGTTCAAGTAAGATCATCACTTGAAATAAGATTGTTATAGTTATAGAAATTGAACCAAAGTTTGAATATGATTATTACCTTGTATTAGAATGATAACCTACTGTAAGAAACAAAGATTTCTTGAGGTTGGATGATCACCTTACAAGATTGGAAGTGAGCTAGCAAACTTGAAAGTATTCTTGATTTTATGAAACTAGAACTTTTGGAATTTATGAAGAACACTTAGAACTTGAAGATAGAACTTGAGAGAGATCAATTATATGAATAAAATTGAAGAATTAAAGTGTTTGTAGGTGTTTTTGGTCGTTGGTGTATGGATTAGATATAAAGGATATGTAATTTTGTTTTCATGTAAATAAGTCATGAATGATTACTCATATTTTTGTAATTTTATGAGATATTTCATGCTAGTTGCCAAATGATGGTTCCCACATATGTTAGGTGACTCACATGGGCTGCTAAGAGCTGATCATTGGAGTGTATATACCAATAGTACATACATCTAAAAGCTGTGTATTGTACGAGTACGAATACGGGTGCATACGAGTAGAATTGTTGATGAAACTGAACGAGGATGTAATTGTAAGCATTTTTGTTAAGTAGAAGTATTTTGATAAGTGTATTGAAGTCTTTCAAAAGTGTATAAATACATATTAAAACACTACATGTATATACATTTTAACTGAGTCGTTAAGTCATCGTTAGTCGTTACATGTAAGTGTTGTTTTGAAACCTTTAGGTTAACGATCTTGTTAAATGTTGTTAACCCAATGTTTATAATATCAAATGAGATTTTAAATTATTATATTATCATGATATTATCATGTATGAATATCTCTTAATATGATATATATACATTAAATGTCTTTACAACGATAATCGTTACATATATGTCTCGTTTAAAAATCATTAAGTTAGTAGTCTTGTTTTTACATATGTAGTTCATTGTTAATATACTTTATGATATGTTTTCTTATCATAGTATCATGTTAACTATATATATATATATATATATCCATATATATGTCATCATATAGTTTTTACAAGTTTTAACGTTCGTGAATCACCGATCAACTTGGGTGGTCAATTGTCTATATGAAACATATTTCAATTAATCAAGTCTTAACAAGTTTGATTGCTTAACATGTTGGAAACATTTAATCATGTAAATATCAATCTCAATTAATATATATAAACATGGAAAAGTTCGGGTCACTACACGAAGGACCAATCGGATTGAAACGGTGGACCGAGAAAGTTGAATCGGTGTTTGCCATAAGTAAGTGTGCTGAAGGAGACAAAGTGAAGTACGCTACGCATACCTTCACAGGTATTGCGTTAACATGGTGGAATACCTATTAGAGCAAGTGGGACAAGATGCTGCTTACGCGCTACCGTGGTCAGCATTCAAGCACTTGATGAACGAGAAGTACCATCCCAGAACCGAGGTTAATAAGCTCAAGTCAGAACTTAGAGGGTTACGAACACAGGGATTCGATATTACTTCGTACGAAAGACGATTTACAGAATTGTGCCTATTGTGTCCGAGTGCGTTCGAAGATGAGGAAGAGAAGATCGACGCGTTTGTGAAAGGGTTACCGGAGAGAATCCAAGAAGATATAAGTTCACACGAGCCTGCCTCCATACAAAAGGCATGTAGAATGGCTCACAAACTAGTGAACCAGATTGAGGGAAGAATTAAAGAACAGGCGGCCGAAGAGGCCAACGTGAAGCTAGTCAAAAGAAAGTGGGTGAAAAATTGTGATAAGAGTCACCAAAACAACAACAATTATCCCAACAATCGCAACATCAATCGCAACTACAACAAACGGCACAACAACAACAACAACTACTACTACTACAACAATCATCCCAACAACAATAATAACCGCAACAACAACAACAATCAGAAGCAGCTATGCCAAAGGTGTGAAAAGTATCACTCAGGGTTCTGCACTAAATTTTGCAACAAGTGTAAAAGAAATGGTCATAGCGCGGTGAAGTGTGAGGTCTACGGACCAGGGGTTAATAGAACGAAAGGAACAAATGGTGTCGAAATGAGTAATGGCAGAGAAAGTAGTGTCGGAGCAAGTTATGTCAATGTAGTTTGTTATAAATGTGGAAAACTGGGCCACATTATTAGAAATTGCCTGAACCAGGAGAACACGAATGGACAAGGCCACGGAAGAGTTTTCAATATTAATGCGGCAGAGGCACAGGAAGACCCGGAGCTTGTTACAGGTACGTTTCTTATTGACAATAAATCTGCTTACGTTTTATTTGATTTAGGTGCGGATAAAAGCTATATGAGTAGAGATTTTTATGCTAAATTAAGTTGTCCATTGACGCTGTTGGATAGTAAATTTTTACTCGAAGCAAACGGTAAATTAATTTCAGCAGATTATATATGCCAGAATCGAGAAATTAAACTGGGTAGCGAAATATTTAAGATTGATTTGATACCAGTAGAGTTAGGAAGTTTTGATGTAATTGTTGGCATGGACTGGCTGAAGGAGATGAAAGCAAAGATCGTATGTTACAAAAATGCAATTCGCATTGTACGAGAAGAAGGAGAACCCTTAATGGTGTACGGAGAAAAGGGCAACACAAAGCTACATCTTATTAGTAATTTAAAGGCACAAAAACTAATAAGAAAATGTTGCTATGCTGTTCTAGCACACGTCGAGAAAGTACAAACTGAAGAAAAGAGCATCAATGATGTTCCCGTCGCAAAAGAATTTGTCGATGTATTTTCGAAAGAATTACCAGGACTACCTCCACATCGATCTGTTGAATTTCAAATAGATCTTGTACCAGGAGCTGCACCAATAGCTCGTGCTCCTTACAGACTCGCACACAGCGAGATGAAAGAACTGCAAAGCCAACTGCAAGAACTATTAGAACGTGGTTTCATTCGACCAAGCACATCACCATAGGGAGCTCCTATTTTGTTTGTCAAGAAGAAGGATGGTATATTTAGGTTGTGTATTGACTACAGAGAGTTGAATAAACTTACCATCAAAAACCGTTATCCACTGCCGAGAATTGACGACTTATTTGATCAACTACAAGGCTCGTCGGTTTATTCGAAAATTGATTTAAGTTCTGGATATCATCAAATGCGAGTAAAGGAGGATGATATTCCAAAAACTGCTTTTAGGAAGCGTTATGGTCATTACGAGTTTATGGTTATGCCGTTTGGATTGACTAACGCACCAGCTGTGTTCATGGACCTTATGAACCGAGTGTGTGGGCCATATCTTGACAAGTTTGTCATTGTTTTCATTGATGACATACTTATTTACTCAAAGAATGACCAAGAGCACGAAGAACATTTGAGAAAAGTGCTAGAAGAATTGAGGAAAGAAAAACTGTACGCTAAGTTTTCAAAGTGTGCATTTTGGTTGGAAGAAGTTCAATTCCTCGGTCACATAGTGAACAAAGAAGGTATCCAGGTGGACCCGGCAAAGATCGAAACCTTTGAAAAGTGGGAAACCCCAAAAACTCCGAAGCATATACGTCAATTTTTAGGATTGGCTGGTTACTACAGAAGATTCATCCAAGATTTCTCCAAAATAGCAAAACCTTTGACTGCATTAATGCATAAAGGGAAGAAATTTGAATGGAAGGATGAACAAGAGAAGGCGTTTCAGTTATTAAAGAAAAAGCTAACTACGGCACCTATATTGTCATTGCCTAAAGGGAATGATGATTTTGTGATTTATTGTGAAGCATCAAAGCAAGGTCTCGGTTGTGTATTAATGCAACGAACGAAGGTGATTGCTTATGCGTCTAGACAATTGAAGATTCACGAGCAAAATTATACAACTCACGATTTGGAATTGGGTGTTGTTGTTTTTGTATTAAAGACTTGGAGGCATTATTTATATGGAGTCAAAAGTATTATATATACCGACCACAAAAGTCTCCAACATATATTTAATCAGAAGCAACTGAATATGAGACAACGCAAGTGGATTGAACTGTTGAATGATTATGATTTTGAGATTCGATACCACCCGGGGAAGGCGAATGTGGTAGCCGACGCTTTGAGTAGAAAGGACAGAGAACCTATACGGGTAAAAGCTATGAATATAATTATTCGTACTAACCTTACTACTCAAATAAAGGAGGCGCAACAGGGAGTTGTAAAAGAAGGAAAGTTGAAGAATGAGATACCCAAAGGATCAGAGAAACATCTTAATATTCGGAAAGACGGAACCCGATATAGGGCTGATAGAATTTGGGTACCAAGGTTTGGAGATGTGAGAGAAATGGTACTTAAAGAAGCACATAAAACCAGATATTCAATACATCCCGGAGCGGGGAAGATGAATAAAGATCTCAAGAAACACTTTTGGTGGCAGGGTATGAAAGCCGATATTCCTAAATATGTAGGAGAATATTTGACGTGTTCTAAGGTCAAAGCTGAACATCAGAAACCATCAGGTCTACTACAACAACCTGAAATCCCGGAATGGAAATGGGAAAACATTACCATGGATTTCATTACTAAATTGCCAAGGACTGCAAGTGGTTATGATACTATTTGGGTAATAATTGATCGTCTCACCAAGTCAGCACACTTCCTGCCAATGAGAGAAGATGACAAAATGGAGAAGTTGGCGCGATTGTATTTGAAGGAGGTTGTCTCCAGACATCGAATACCCGTCTCTATTATCTCTGATAGGGATGGTAGATTTGTTTCAAGGTTCTGGCAGACGTTGCAACAAGCATTGGGGACTCATCTAGACATGAGTACTGCCTATCATCCACAAACTGATGGGCAGAGCGAAAGGACGCTACAAACGCTTGAAGACATGCTACGAGCATGTGTTATTGATTTCGGAAACAGTTGGGATCGACACCTACCGTTAGCAGAATTTTCCTACAACAACAGTTATCATTCTAGTATTGAGATGGCGCCGTTTGAGGCACTTTATGGTAGAAAGTGCAGGTCTCCGATTTGTTGGAATTAAGTGGGGGATAAACAGATTACGGGTCCGGAGATAATACAAGAAACTACCGAGAAAATTATCCAAATTCAACAACGATTGAAAACCGCCCAGAGTTGACAAAAGAGCTACGCGGACAGTAAAAGAAAAGATATAGAGTTTGAAATTGGAGAAATGGTCATGCTTAAGGTTTCACCTTGGAAAGGCGTTGTTCGATTTGGTAAACGGGGGAAACTAAATCCAAGGTACATTGGACCATTCAAGATTATAGATCGTGTCGGACCAGTAGCTTACCAACTGGAGCTACCTCAACAACTCGCGGCTGTACATAACACTTTCCACGTCTCGAATTTGAAGAAATGTTTTACTAAAGAAGATCTCACTATTCCGTTGGACGAAATCCAAATCAATAAAAAACTTCAATTCATTGAAGAACCCGTCGAAATAATGGATCGTGAGGTTAAGAGACTTAAGCAAAACAAGATACCGATTGTTAAGGTTCGATGGAATGCTCGTAGAGGACCCGAGTTCACCTGGGAGCATGAAGATCAGATGAAGAAGAAATACCCGCATCTATTTCCAGAAGATTCGTCAACACCTTCAACAGCTTAAAATTTCGGGACGAAATTTATTTAACGGGTAGGTACTGTAGTGACCCGAACTTTTCCATATTTATATATATTAATTGAGATTGATATTTACATGACTAAATGTTTCCAACGTGTTAAGCAATCAAACTTGTTAAGACTTGATTAAATGAAATAAGTTTCATATAGACAATTGATCACCCAAGTTGACCGGCGATTCACGAAAGTTACAAAATTGTAAAAACTACATGTTGTGGTATATATAGACATATATATATGGTTGACATGAGATTATGATGAGTAAGTATCTCACTAAGTATATTAACAATGTGTGATATACATAAGAAATGAGATTACTAAGTTAAGAAACTCGAAATGATATATATAACGATTATCGTTATGATAACGTCTACTAAATATATATGTATCATATTAAGATATTGATACACTATATTTAACATGATAAAATGATATTTAAATATATCATTAAGTGTGTTAACAATGAACTACATATGTAAAAACAAGACTACTAACTCAAGAATTACGAAACGAGACTTATATGTAACGATTATCGTTGTAACGATATTTTAATGTATATATCATATTAAGAGATATTCATACATCATAATATCATGATAATATAATAATTTAATAGAAAAAATTACGTCCATAGTACCTGTGGTTTGTTAAGTTTTTCACCACAGCACCTAAACTTTTATTTTAACTTCGGTGGTACCTCAGATTTGTTGGAATAACGTGGATAGTACCCAAGACAAACTGTCGTCAATATTTAACCCTTAAGCTTTCACATGTGCCATGCATGTGAGGGCACTTTTGTCTATCTACATTATTGTTCCATATAAAAGCTATTATATACAAACCACATATACTGTGGACGTAATTTTTTTCAAAGAAAAAATAAAAAATAGATAAAAATAAAAATAAAAATATTTAGTCCATAAAAACAGACTTCTTTACAAATGGCGGATACCACTATATTTCAAAAACGACATCTATGATCTATCCTTTAGCTTGAATTTACACTCTTCCATTTTTGTCCTCACAATATGCTTATCTTCCTTTCCTTCTTCATCTAGTTTTCAATTTTCTTTTTTATTTCTTATTTTTTGGTTACTTATTATTATGGCTTCAGCTATGGCATCATGTGGTTGTACTCTTGGACCTACACCAAATTTGTTGCATTTGAGAAACCACCCATTTCCAAGACTACATTTTTCAGTTCGGATCCTGTTAAACATATTTGTATTTCAACAAAAACCAGGTAGTTGCTTCTATTTCTTTGTTTAATTTCATCATTATTACTTGTATACAAGACTTCTGGAAAGAACATTTGTGTTATACCTAAAAAGGAACTTTTTATTTTTGATCATTCTGTAATTGAAAGTTTGAAGATTTATGCAAGTATCATGTATGAAGAATTTGGTTATTGTTCTAATTCTCGATTTGGGATTTTACCCAGATTATCATATTCATTCGGTACTATGATTCCAAAAGCATCCACCACAGCTATTGAGAAATCAAGCAAGGGACTTGTATTGTTTCTTGTATACTCCATATATGTTTGTATTTTTATATGTTAAAATATTAAATATTAATCAGTTTTCGGTTGTTGGATTTGTAGGATGGAAGTTATCAGGAAACTGATGTGGTTCCAACACCCAAAGTAATTATCGACCAGGACTTCGACCCATTATGCAAAATCTTGTATGTTGATCGATTGGATTAATAACAAATTGGGGATATAAAAAATTAGGGTTTATAGCGAATTGGGAATTTAATCTGGAAGGGTTGTGGTTTACTGATCGACTTGAATAGCTTTTATATGGAACAAGTAATGTAAACAGACAAAAGTACCCTCACATGCATGGCACATGTGATAGCTTAACGGCTAAATATTGACGGCAGTTTGTCTTGGGTACTATCCACGTTAGTCCAACAAATCTGAGGTACCATCGAAGCTAAAAATAAAGTTTAGGTGCTGTGGTGAAAAACTTAACAAACCACAGGTACTATGAACGTAATTTTTTCAATTTAATATCTCATTTGATATAATAAACATTGGGTTAACAATATTAATTGAGATCGTTAACTTAAAAGTTTCAAAACAATACTTACATGTAACGACTAACGAAGACTTAACGACTCCATCAGAATGTATATACATGTTGTGTTTTGATATGTATTCTTACACTTTTGAAAGACTTCAAGACACATATCAAAGTACTTCTACTTAACAAAAATGCTTATAATTACATCATCGTTCAGTTTCATCAACAATTCTACTCGTATGCACCCGTATTCGTTCTCGTACAATACACAGCTTTTAGATGTATGTACTATTGGTATATACACTCCAATGATCAGCTCTTAGCAGCCCATGTGAGTCACCTAACACATGTGGGAACCATAATTTGGCAACTAGCATGAAATATCTCATAAAAGTACAAAAATATTAGTAATCATTCATGACTTATTTACATGAAAACAAAATTACATATCCTTTATATTTAATCCATATACCAACGACCAAAAACACCTACAAACACTTTCATTCTTCAATTTTCTTCATCTAATTGATCTCTCTCAAGTTCCATCTTCAAGTTCTAAGTGTTCTTCATAAATTCCATAAGTATAGTTTCATAAAAATCAATAATACTTCCAAGTTTGCAAGTCTACTTCCAAGCTTTCTAATACATTCCAAGTAATCATCTAAGATCAAGGAACCTTTGTTATTTACAGTAGGTTATCTTTATAATTCAAGGTAATATTCATATTCAAACTTTGATTCAATTTCTACAACTATAACAATCTTATTTCGAGTGACAATCTTACTTGAACTGTTTTCGTGTCATGATTCTGCTTCAAGAACTTTCAAGCCATCCAAGGATCCTTTGAAGCTAGATCTATTTTTTTCATTTCCAGTAGTTTTATCCAAAAAACTTGAGGTAGTAATAATGTTCATAACATCATTCGATTCATATATATAAAGCTATCTTATTCGGAGGTTTAAACTTGTAATCACTAGAACATAGTTTAGTTAATTCTAAACTTGTTCGCAAACAAAAGTTAATCCTTCTAACTTGACTTTTAAAATCAACTAAACACATGTTCTATATCTATATGATATGCTAACTTAATGATTTAAAACCTGGAAACACGATGAACACCATAAAATCGGATATACGCTGTCGTAGTGAAACCGGGGGCTGTTTTGGTTTGGATAATTAAAAACTATGATAAACTTTGATTTAAAAGTTGTTCTTCTGGGAAAATAATTTTTCATATGAACATGAAACTATATCCAAAAATCTTGGTTAAACTCAAAGTGAAAGTATGTTTTTCAAAATGGTCATCAAGATGTCGTTCTTTCGACGGAAATGACTACCTCTTTAGTAATTGACATGTAACTTAAATTTCTGACTATAAACCTATACTTTTTCTGTTTGGATACTTAAATTAGAGTTTAATATGAAACCATAGCAATTTGATTCACTCAAAACGGATTTAAAATGAAGAAGTTATGGGTAAAACAAGATTGGATATTTTTGATCTTTTTAGCTACGGGAAATGTTTAACAAATCTATACAAGTCATATCCTAGCTAACTTATATTGTATTATACATGTATTCTAATATATTATGTATTCTTGGGATACCATAGACACGTATGCAAATGTTTTGACATATCATATCGACCCATGTATATATATTATTTGGAACAACCATAGACACTCTATATGCAGTAATGTTGGAGTTAGCTATACAGGGTTGAGGTTGATTCCAAAAATATATATATACTTTGAGTTGTGATTTAGCCTGAGACGTGTATACACTGGGTCATGGATTGATTCAAGATAATATATATCGATTTATTTCTGTACATCTAACTGTGGACAACTAGTTGTAGGTTACTAACGAGGACAGCTGACTTAATACACTCAAATCTTTAAAACATAATAAAAATGGTTGTAATTATATTTTGATCATACTTTGATATATATGTACATATTTGTATAGGTTCGTGAATCGATCCGTGGCCAAGTCTTATTTCCGAGGAAGGAAATATCTGTGAAAGTGAGTTATAGTCCCACTTTTAAAATCTAATATTTTTGGGATGAGAATACATGCAGGTTTTATAAATGATTTAGAAAATAGACACAAGTACGTGAAACTACATTCTATGGTTGAATTATCGAAATCGAATATGCCCCTTTTTATTAAGTTTGGTAATTAAGAATTAGGGAACAGACACCCTAATTGACGCGAATCCTAAAGATAGATCTATTGGGCCTAACAAACCCCATCCAAAGTACCGGATGCTTTAGTACTTCGAAAAATATATCATATCCGAAGGGTGTCCCGGAATGATGGGGATATTCTTATATATGCATCTTGTTAATGTCGGTCACCAGGTGTTCACCATATGAATGATTTTTATCTCTATGTATGGGATGTGTATTGAAATATGAAATCTTGTGGTCTATTGTTACGATTTGATATATATAGGTTAAACCTATAACTCACCAACATTTTTGTTGACGTTTAAAGCATGTTTATTCTCAGGTGAATACAAAGAGCTTTCGCTGTTGCATACTAAAATAAGGACAAGATTTGGAGTCCATGTTTGTATGATATTGTGTAAAAACTGCATTCAAGAAACATATGTCGATGTAATATATTTCTATTGTAAACCATTATGTAATGGTCGTGTGTAAACAGTATATTTTAGATTATCATTATTTGATAATCTACGTAATGTTTTTAAAACCGTTATTGATAAAATAAAGGTTATGGTTGTTTTAAAAATGAATGTAGTCTTTGAAAAACGTCTCATATAGAGGTCAAAACCTCGCAACGAAATCAATTAATATGGAACGTTTATAATCAATATGAACGGGACATTTCAACCCTTATCCTCATTTTCACCCACAAACACTCCCAACCAAACCCTAGAGAGAGAGAGAGAGAGAGGAGTTTCTAGAGAGAGGAAGCTTGGATTAGTGATGAAGGTAGTGATTTTTGCGCAAATTGGAGTGATTCTTGGTGCTTGTTGGTGATTCTAGCGACTAGAGCTCGTTTTGGTGCTTGAGATAAACCCTAATCCGAATTGTAGTGTTTGATTTCTTGTTTGAGTTAGGGTTTGTGTTAGTTAGAGTTATAAACCCATTTATTGTGAAATTTGAGGGTTTGGGGTAAGATTCATGTAAGTAAGCCTAAATGGGTGACTTAGGGTTTCGATTGATGAAATTGTAAGTTTGGATCTTGCATGTGTTGGTTAAACCTTAGAACACTTGTGTACTAGTGATTTTGGTTTGTGTTGACTTGATCTTGGGGTGTAAACCCTAATATGGGTCAAAATGGGTTTTATGTTGAAATGGGTTAAGTGTTCTGGATTGTTGGTGTCAAATGATGATTTTGAGATACAATAACTAATTGTTAGTGATTATAGGTACTTTGGGTGTAATTTGACAAGTCGCGTGAGTTAAACCTAATTTGGTCAACGGAAGTCAAAAATTGGTATTAAGTGTTAAATTGGTGATTGTATGACATAATCACTAGTAATGGTGCTTATGGGCCGAATTTGACTTGTTTTTGTGGTTGAGTGCAATTTGGGTCAAGTTGCACTTATGGGTTGGTTTAAATGGTGTCAAGTATAATTTAGGTTAAATTGTACTTGTTTGAATGGGTCGGAATTACCACCCGTAGTGGTAATTGGTGAAGTCCACTTTAGGTGTCTAAATGGGCGGATTGTGAATGTAGGTATAAACCCTCGGTTAAGGGTGTTGAAGTCAAATTCTCTCGTAGAGAATGTATGTTGATTGTGTGTATATCTATATGCGTATTATAGGTAAAAGCTTGCTCGGATGCGTTTGGAGACGACTTACATATATGACTTATGCGGGCATCTCAAGGTGAGTGGAATGATTATACATGTGTGTATATAATTTATTTACTTGTATGAGGTTCGATGTGGGTTTAAGTTCGGGCGTTCGATACCACATCGGGTCGATATATGATATGGGTTTAAAGTTCGGGCATTCGAAACCATGTCATATATGTGTGTGTGGGCGTGTAGTGTGGGTTTAAAGTTCGGGCATTCGATACCACATTATGCGTGATGGGTGGGTTTAAAGTTCGGGCGTTCGATACCACCCAGGGGTTAGTGATATAATTCGTTGTAGACTGACGGTTGTTGGGAGCACCGATGGGAAATTCGAAGTACCATTCCCTTGTATGATTGGTTAACAATGGTTGTGTGTTGTAGTGTAGCATATTATATTATTCGAGTTATATATGCTATTGTTGTGCTAGCTCGTGGTCTTGAAGACTTAGCGTTATACTTTGCATTGGTATGCTATATATATATATATATATATATATATATATATATATATATATATATATATATATATATATATATATATATATATATATATATATATATATATATATATATATATATATATTGCTAGCGTGTATGCGGTAATTGTGTAAGTGATTGCAAGTAGGTATATTATATATGTATATGTATAATTATTGCATTCACTAAGCCTAGGCTTACCCCTCTCGTTGTTTACCTTTTTACAGGTATTGTGGTTTGAAGCTAGCTAGTTTGTTAAGCTAGATGCATAGGAGCGCTTGGGCTCGATGGGGTAGCTTTTGGATATTGAACGCGGTTTGGGGATTGGTAGTCCCCGGGATAATGCTCTTGGTATCGGGTTGGGTTGTAGAGTCCTAATCCATCTAAAAAGATAAATGGGTCGAAATCGCTATTTTATTTGTAAAACGGGTCATCATGGGCCCGGTGTTGTAAAACTCATTTTTATTGTGGAAATCTCTTAGTTTTACTTATTATGATGTGTTGTGAAAGTCGTTTCGTTTAATAGTGTCGGGAAGCGGGTTTTCCGCTCGCGTGTTATAAAAAAACTGATCAGTCCTCGTTAGTTCATTGGGACGCTGTCCAAGGCTTCAGTACTGGACGCCGTCCAGGAATCTGGACGCCGTCCAGATGTACAGGTTCAATTTTTTTTTAGGCGTGTTTTTGGTAAAACGAAGTCGGGTTGTTACAAGTGGTATCAGAGCATAGTCTAAGGGAATTAGGTGACCTTGGAATAGGTGCCTAGTCTTAGACTTATTGGCGGTTGTGCGTTATTTGTGGGACTTGTAGGAATACGGGTCGGATTGAGATTTGTTAGTGCCTTAGAGTAGGTGACTAACTAGGACTTGTGTTTGTCCAAAGTACGATTATGTGGGGCCTTACTTCGCGTGTGAATTAGTGCCTTAGATAGCTAGTGCCTAATGTAAGTAGGCGAACTTGGACGTTGCTTTATTGATAGTCACCTTGGTTGTAGGTTGACTTGTGGTTGCGGTGTACTTGTGTACATTTGTTATTATATGGTATATAGGTGTATATATACAGGTGTCTTTTGTGCGGTGTCCTAGGGATGAATCTATTGGAGAGATTCGAATATTTGGCGGTTTGAGTGATCAAGTTCACGGTAAGGACTTTGGTCACTTGGGTACTAGGAAATATCGCATGTTATTTTGTGTGAATGTTGCGTCAGTCCGGGTAAAGTACTTTGCGTGACCATGTGAAAATGGTAAGGTACGCATTTGTAATAGTGACCGATCACCATTATTACGAAAGTGTATCTTGACATCAAGCATGACATGACGAGTACCGAAAGGAGGAAACGTGGCATGGTTGGGGTAGATTCGGGATAAATGAGGAATCTTTATTGGTTCCCAGGTGATAGTTATCTCGGGTGATGTGCTTGTAGTCACATCGGGTTCGTTGCGAGTCGAGAAGTGTTACGGTGGATTCGATTAGTTAAGTGAGCGAGCAAACTCACGAGTTTAGCGCGTACTTAGTCACCCTAAGTAGTGGGTGCACTATTGAGATTGACATTAGTTGTAGTTACCCATCGTAACTTGGATAATCGATTAGTGTATATGTGTGTGCGACGAGGACTTAAATCCCATAATGGGATGTATCAAGTCTAATGATTGTAGAATTGGATTACACTCCGTAGAGTGTGTGGTAAGAGAATCGTGTAAGGGTTCTAGTTGTGAGTCGCCTTGATATCGGCAAACCGAGGAGTCTTTGGGTCATTAAACTCATGGGAGTGGGACCCGTATGACGATGATTGCGTCAGTGTGTTAGCGTGTTATGGATTATAGGGTAACATTCCTAACGGAATATTCCTTGTTGTAGTGGTTGTGTCGACATTTGGAAGGGTGTAAGACTTGGTGTTCCAAGC
Organism: Rutidosis leptorrhynchoides; assembly: GCF_046630445.1. Classification (NCBI taxonomy): domain Eukaryota; kingdom Viridiplantae; phylum Streptophyta; class Magnoliopsida; order Asterales; family Asteraceae; genus Rutidosis; species Rutidosis leptorrhynchoides. The sequence goes on from NC_092341.1 coordinate 106,417,091, forward strand.
CACTCTTAGCATTAGACGGAAGGTTTCGTTAGGCTATATCATTTGGTGTAACGACCCGCACTTTTTCGATCGTTCTATACTTATAAGATTAATATTTACATAAATTAAACCTTACCAACATGATAAGCAATCCAAATTGTTGAGACTTATGTTTTCGAAAAGAGTTTTACACAACGTTTGACCGTCTAGTTTGACCGATGATATCACGAACTATACAATATATGATAATTATACGTTTGTGTATATATATGTATATATACATATTTAACATGATCTAAGAATGTTTTAATATCTCATTTTGTATTAATAACAATAAGTTATAAGTATATTTTGAAACTACTAACTTAAGTTTTCAAAACGATAACCATACGTAACGTTATTTGACTTAAATACTTATAACCTATAATGTTTATACATATATCGTATAAGTAATGTATTCAATCACTTTTAAAGGGCTTACATACATAAAACAATATAAGTATATTTACAAAAGATAGCTATATTTGAATCCTCGTTCCGTTTTCTTAAAGATTTCTATACGTATACCTAGGGTATATGTACCCGTATCATACGCAGCTTCTAGATGTATTTACTATTGGTATATACCAATAAAAATCTGCTCCTTAGCAGCCTTAAATGATTAAGAAACATGTGGAACCAACCATTTGTCAAGTAGCATGAATTATTTAGCAAGAAAACAAAGTTAGGTATCTTTTTTTTTCCTTTATAACCTAAAAACGTTTTTATGCATGCACACCATTTCTTCACCCCATTTTCTCATACTTACACTTCCATTTCTCTCTCAAAATACTCTTAACTTCATACTTGATCATCTCCAAGCATTTTCCCCATCATTTAGCTTCAAAAACAACACTTAAACCTCATAAGAAAACCTTACAAAAACACTTCAAGAAATCCTTCCAAGAACACCAACTTACTTCCAATCTTTCATCCACTTCCATCACCCTTTTGGTTCTAGGTTCTTACTCCTCTTTTACAGCAACCTTGTCCAAGGAACTTGAGGTAGAATCTATGTTCATAACCTTATTCGATTCATATATATATAGCTATCTTATTTTGTGGTATAAAAGTTTAACAACAAGAACATAGTTTGAAAGTTTTCAAACTTGTTTGCAAACTAAATAGATCCTTCTAACTTAACTTTTAAAATACTTCAAGACCTGTAATATATCTTAAATATATGCTAATTTAACAAGGTATAACTTGGTTTTTCAAAGAACACCTTAAAAACTGAATTTACGACATCGGAGTGCAACCGGGGGCTGTTTTGGGTTGGATAATTAAAAACCATCTTAAACTTTGAATTGGAGGTTTATTTTCTGGAAAAATGATTTTTACTATAAATATGATAACACATAAAAATTTCATGATTTAACTCAAAGTATAAGTATTTTTAGAAAAATAATCATTTAAGGTTGTTTACATGATGGAAAATGATTAACTTCATAAGTTTCACTAAAGTTTGACCTATGACCTGTGATTTCGAATACAAACTAAGGTATTTACAGTTCATAGTCTTAAAGAGGGACTCGATCCAAGGAAGTGGCAAGTTGAATCAACGAAAACGGAGTTGTAACGAAGAAACTATGACCAAAACGAGATCGGATATCTAAGACTAGTTTAGCTACGAAAATAATTGGAGAAAATTAAATAAATCACATCTTTTTAAAATAACATGATATTTTATATATATGTACTCATAATTTAATTTTATATGGTTCAGGATCACCCGTAAACAATACGAGAAGATTAATCATAAGATCCCATGATTGTACGCAACATGTCATTTGACAACACCGGTACTTTATGTACGCAACACGTCATTTGACAACACCGGTACCATGGGTCAAGATTAATCTCGACCAATACATATACGATGGGGTTTTATTTATTTCGTTGGGGGTTTTATTTATTTCATTGCGGGTATATTAAACATCTAAAAATGAACCATTAAAATTGAATTACTAACAACGAACTGCTAACTACGGACTAAGGAATTATTAAAAGTATTAAAAGTATAACAAGTATATATATGTGACGTTTGTTTAAAAAGAAAAGGTATTGATATATTATATATGGATAGGTTCGTGATATCAACCGGAGACCAAGTCAAATTATATATATATCTTCAAGACGAAAGTGAGTATATAGTCCCACTTTTAAACTCTAAATATTTCGGGATGAGAATACATGTATTTTATGTTTTACGTTATGGACACAAGTAACTGAAAATATATTCTACGTTGAGTTGTACCATTGGCATACTTCCCTGTAGCTTGGTAACTAATATTTACAGCGGTATTGTAAACGCGAATCCTGTTGATAGATCTATCGGGCCTGACAACCCCAACCGGACTGGACGACCAGTATTCAACGGTTGCACAGTACTTCGTTTTGTGACTACACTTGGTACGGTGTAGTAAGATTTCATATTAAAGGGAATATGCGACGTGATTAAATGTTAAGTATGGTTACCAAGTGCTCAACCACTTAGAATATTTTTATGAAAATGTTTATATATGAAATCTTGTGGTCTATATATATATATATATTGCTGCCGGCACTAAACCTATATCTCACCAACTTTATGTTGACGTTTTAAACATGTTTATTCTCAGGTGATAATTAGAAGCTTCCGCTGCATTATGTTGAATTTGAGCAGGATCTTGCGTACGCATATTTGTGTCAAAAATAAAACTGCATATCCAAGAACTTGTGTTGTAAAATATGCTAGAAATCGTGTTGTTATCATCATTTGTAAAGTTTGTAAGTCGAAGATTATCGCTAAACGATAATCATCTTTATTTCGTCCAAAGCTTGTATCAAAAATAAGAATCATGGTTTGTAATGTATAATATATGCAGTTTTTCTTTTAAAAATGTCGCATATAGAGGTCAATACCTCGCAATGAAATCATACGTTATCTAACACGTTCTTACGGTTAAGGACGGGTTATGACATGTGGTATCAGAGCGGTGGTCTTAGCGAACCAGGTTTGCATTAGTGTGTCTAACTGATAAGTCGTTAGGATACATTAGTAAGTCTGGACTTTGACCGGGTCTGATTTAAAAACCATTGCTTATCATTGTTGGTTAAAATTTATATGTAAATATTATGTAGTACTAATGGGTTAGTTGTTGTATGATAGATGTCGGGCTCAAAACTTGTTATCACATTCAGCGACTCCGAACCAGAATCTTCAGATGGTGTTCCAGTCATTAACCTATCCGATGACGAAAATGATATCTTTGGGGAAGACTCACAAATTCCGGATGAACCAACTATAGAGAACCCGGAAAGTGAACCCGAGGAGGAAAGTGAACCCGAGGAGGAAAGTGAACCCGAGGAGGAAAGTGAACCCGAGGAAGAAATACAGGAAATTACAAAAGACGAGTTCGAACTAGGAAAGAAACGAAAGGCTAATGAATTAGAAAATTCAAATCCCGAGTTTAGTGAGAATGATGTGGCACCAACTCCACTAGACACTACCACCCCTATTCCCGCTATTCCTATTCGTTCTATCTCGGCATCCAGTTCTTCAGTCCCATAGCCAAAATGTAGGCAGACAGCCAGGATAAGCGTTAAGCGATTCTTTGAACCTAAACGTCCTAGAAAATAGACCAAACGATGCGCTGCCGTATTAAACCATGGGATCATATACTGTTTTGTATAATATTATCAGTGTGGTTTGCTTAATGTTCGATGTAAGATAAGCATATGTAAAATAGTGAAGTGTGAAATGCAATAATTTTCCATGGTTAAGTATTATTTAGATGGTAGTAATTGATTCTGTACTAAGCTATTAAGTATGGACATTAACGGGTAGGTACTACCCTAGATATAATTATAAAACGCTAATAAGAAGAAAAGGCTTTTATAATAATACCTGGTTCATATTATTAATAAGCTATAATGTACTGTAAATATACACTACATCTATAATATTCCATGTGAATAATTATTTTCTTTTCATTCTTATAGAAGAATATGGCGCGATTGAACCGAATGAAGGAACAAGAAATCCAGGAACTCATCAATCAGCGAGTGAACGACAGAATGTTATGGGTCGAGGCTGCAAGAGGTGCTGCAGTTAACCCAAATCCTCGTGTGGGGTGCACTTACAAAACTTTTCAAGCTTGCAAGCCCTCATCATTCAGTGGAACAGAAGGACCGATCGGTTTAACCCGGTGGATAGAAAAGATGGAGACTGTGTTTAAAATAAGTGGTTGTGTTGAAAAGGACATGACCAAGTATGCATCGTGCACTTTACAAGATAGTGCACTCACGTGGTGGAAAAATTATGTGAAGGCTGTAGGAGGAGATGTAGCTTATGATACTCCATGGGAAGAATTCAAAACAATGTTAATCAACGAATATTGTCCAAGGAACGAGGTTAGGAAGTTGGAAGATGAATTACGAAGTCTGAAGGTTATTGGTACTGAAATCACCAACTACAATTAGCGATTCATGGAATTAGTTTTGCTATGTCCTGAATTGGTTCCAACCGAAGAACGGAAAATTGAAATGTACAAAGATGGGTTGCCCAAAAAGGTCAAGGCAAATGTTACAGCATCGAAACCTAAGACAATTCATGAAGCTATAACCATGGCAAACGAGCTAATGGATCAGGTCATCATGGATAAGAAAGTATCCAATACTGATGTGAAGGCATCAGGTAACAAAAGAAAGTGGAATGGAAATTATGATCGGGGTAACCAACAACAATATTTTAAGAAACAAGAAATCACGCAAGGTGCGGGTAGTGGTTTAAGCTTTGGTTATAAAGGACAAAATCCTTTATGCAACCGATGCCACAAACATCACTCTGATTACTGTAATGTGGTATGCAACAAATGTAATCGAAAGGGTCATCTTGCTGAAGATTGTAGGGCTCTCGTTACAAATACAAATGGTACCAAGACTCCTGCCACTAATGCAAATAGAACTGCTTTGGCTACCATTACTTGTTATGGGTGTGGAAAACAAGGTCACTATAAGAGCCAGTGTCCGAATCCAGAGAAGAATAATGGATCTGCACGTGGAAGAGCATTTGTTATTAATGCTAGAGAGGCGTGTGAAGACCCGGAGCTTGTTACGGGTACGTTTACCATTAATAACTTATCCGCATCTATTATATTTGATACTGGTGCCGATAGAAGTTACGTGAGTAGAGGCTTTTACGCTAAATTGAATTGTTCATCATTACCTCTAGATGCTAAGTACATGATTGAGTTAGCTAATGGTAAACTAATTAAAGCCGATAAAATTTGCCGTGATTGTAAAATAAATTTAGCCGGAGAAACGTTTAAAATTGACTTGATACCCGTAGAATTAGGAAGTTTTGATGTAATAGTCGGCATGGACTGGATGTCCAAAATAGGAGCTGAAGTTGTGTGCGCCAAGAAGGCAATTCGCATTCCTCGTAAGGATAAAACGCCAGTAATGATTTATGGAGAGAAGGGTAACTCAAAGCTAAAACTCATTAGTTATTTGAAAGCTCAAAAGTGCTTGAAGAAAGGGTGCTATGCTATCTTAGCACATGTTAATAAAGTCGAAACGAAGGAAAAAGTGAAGAGCATCAATGACGTGCCTGTGGCAAGAGATTTTCCTGAAGTCTTTCCGGAAGAGTTGCCGGGATTACCTCCATTTAGATCTGTAGAATTTCAAATAGATTTAGTACCAGGAGCTGCACCAGTGGCTCGTGCTCCATATAGACTTGCACCGTCCGAATTAAAAGAACTTCAAGATCAGTTAAAAGAATTACTGGACCGTGGATTCATACGACCAAGTACTTCACCGTGGGGAGCTCCGATTCTATTTGTTAAAAAGAAAGATGGATCTTATAGGATGTGTATAGATTATCGTGAATTAAATAAGTTAACTATCAAAAATCGGTATCCACTACCGAGAATTGACGACTTATTTGATCAACTCCAAGGATCATGTGTTTATTCGAAAATCGACCTAAGATCGGGCTATCATCAACTACGTGTCAAAGAAGAGGACATTCCGAAAACTGCTTTTCGGACACGTTATGGTCATTACGAATTTTTGGTCATGCCGTTTGGATTGACGAATGCGCCAGCTGTATTCATGGACCTCATGAATCGAGTTTGTAGTCCATATTTAGATAAGTTTGTTATCGTTTTCATTGATGATATTCTTATCTATTCCAAGAGTGAGCAAGAGCATGAACAGCATTTAAGGTTGATATTAGAGTTATTGAGAAAAGAACAGCTATATGCTAAATTTTCTAAATGTGCTTTCTGGTTGAAAGAAGTGCAATTTCTTGGCCACGTTGTTGGTAGCAAAGGAATTCAGGTTGATCCAGCAAAAATTGAAGCCATTGAAAAATGGGAGACTCCTAAGACACCAATGCAGATACGCCAATTTTTGGGTTTAGCCGGTTATTATAGAAGGTTTATTCAAGATTTTTCCCGAATAGCTAAGCCGTTGACAGCGTTAACGCAAAAAGGGAAGAAATATGAATGGACTTCCGAGCAGGAGAGTGCATTTCAATTACTGAAAAAGAAGTTGACTACGGCGCCTATTTTATCATTACCAGAAGGGAACGATGATTTTGAAATATATTGTGACGCTTCGCGACAAGGTTTTGGTTGCGTTCTTATGCAACGGAAGAAAGTTATTGCATACGCATCCCGACAATTAAAGATTCACGAGCGGAATTATACGACGCATGATCTAGAACTGGGAGCAGTCGTGTTTGCATTGAAGATATGGAGACACTACTTGTATGGGGTTAAATGCACTGTGTTTACTGATCATAAAAGCCTTCAACATATTTTCGATCAAAAACAGCTGAACATGAGGCAACGTAGGTGGGTTGAGTTAATAAATGACTATGATTATGAAATTCGTTATCATCCCGGGAAAGCAAACGTGGTGGCCGATGCTCTAAGCAGAAAGGAACGAGAACCAATTCGAGTACGAGCGATGAACATAAAAATTCGCATGAATCTCAACTCACAAATCAAAGAAGTTCAACGAGAAGCACTTACTAAAGAAAATATAGGAAATGAAATAATGAAGAAGTATGAGAAGCAACTCGTTATGCGGGAAGATGGAATTCGATATTTTGCAAATCGTATTTGGGTACCGAAGTTGGGTGGATTAAGGAAGTTGATATTGAACGAGGCACATAAGACAAGATACTCGATACATCCTGGAGTTGGAAAGATGTATCAAGATCTTAAGACGCATTATTGGTGGCCTAATTTGAAGACAGACGTTGCAACATATGTTGGGGAATGTTTAACTTGTTCCAAAGTCAAAGCAGAACACCAGAAGCCGTCAGGATTACTTCAACAACCAGAAATCCCAGAATGGAAATGGGATGGTATTACCATGGATTTCATCACGAAGTTACCAACGACTGCCTGGGGATACGACACCATTTGGGTGATTGTTGATCGTCTCACCAAGGCTGCACATTTCTTGCCTATAAAGGAAACGGATAGAATGGAGAAACTATTACGATTGTATATAAAGGAAATTGTTTCAAGGCATGGAATACCTATTTCCATTATATCCGATCGTGATAGTAGATTTACCTCAAAGTTCTGGCAATCACTACAGGAGGCCCTAGGAACTCGTTTGGATATGAGCACCGCATATCATCTGCAAACCGATGGGCAGAGTGAAAGAACGATTCAAACTCTTGAAGACATGCTCAGGGCATGTGTGATCGATTTTGGAAACGGATGGGATAAGTATTTACCGTTAGCAGAATTCTCGTATAATAATAGTTATCATGCGAGCATTAAAGCTGCGCCATTCGAAGCACTGTATGGAAGGAAGTGTAGATCTCCTATCTGTTGGAATGAAGTAGGAGATCGACAATTAACTGGTCCCGAGATCATACACGAAACGACTGAGAAGATAGTACAAATTAAGGAGAGATTGAAAACAGCCCGTAGTCGCCAAAAGAGCTACGCCGATGTCCGAAGGAAACCATTAGAGTTTCAGATCGGGGACATGGTTATGCTAAAGGTGTCACCTTGGAAAGGTGTAATACGCTTCGGAAAAAGGGGTAAACTGAACCCAAGATATGTAGGCCCGTTCAAGATCATCGAACGCATTGGACCGGTAGCTTATCGACTCGAGTTACCGCAACAACTCGCCGGAGTACATAATACCTTTCACGTCTCAAACCTTAAGAAGTGTCTTGCAAAGGAAGATCTCACCATTCCTCTTGAAGAAATCCATGTCGACGAGAAACTACAATTCATCGCAGAACCAATCGAAATCATGGATCGTGAAGTTAAACAGCTCAAGCAGAGCAACATACCGATAGTTAAGGTTCGTTGGAATGCTAGAAGAGGTCCCGAGTTTACGTGGGAACGAGAGGATCAGATGAAACAAAAGTATCCACACTTGTTTCTCGATGACGCAAAATAGGTACAATTTTAAAATTTCGGGACGAAATTTATTTAACGGGGAGGTAATGTAACGACCCGCACTTTTTCGATCGTTCTATACTTATAAGATTAATATTTACATAAATTAAACCTTACCAACATGATAAGCAATCCAAATTGTTGAGACTTATGTTTTCGAAAAGAGTTTTACACAACGTTTGACCGTCTAGTTTGACCGATGATATCACGAACTATACAATATATGATAATTATACGTTTGTGTATATATATGTATATATACATATTTAACATGATCTAAGAATGTTTTAATATCTCATTTTGTATTAATAACAATAAGTTATAAGTATATTTTGAAACTACTAACTTAAGTTTTCAAAACGATAACCATACGTAACGTTATTTGACTTAAATACTTATAACCTATAATGTTTATACATATATCGTATAAGTAATGTATTCAATCACTTTTAAAGGGCTTACATACATAAAACAATATAAGTATATTTACAAAAGATAGCTATATTTGAATCCTCGTTCCGTTTTCTCAAAGATTTCTATACGTATACCTAGGGTATATGTACCCGTATCATACGCAGCTTCTAGATGTATTTACTATTGGTATATACCAATAAAAATCTGCTCCTTAGCAGCCTTAAATGATTAAGAAACATGTGGAACCAACCATTTGTCAAGTAGCATGAATTATTTAGCAAGAAAACAAAGTTAGGTATCTTTTTTTTTCCTTTATAACCTAAAAACGTTTTTATGCATGCACACCATTTCTTCACCCCATTTTCTCATACTTACACTTCCATTTCTCTCTCAAAATACTCTTAACTTCATACTTGATCATCTCCAAGCATTTTCCCCATCATTTAGCTTCAAAAACAACACTTAAACCTCATAAGAAAACCTTACAAAAACACTTCAAGAAATCCTTCCAAGAACACCAACTTACTTCCAATCTTTCATCCACTTCCATCACCCTTTTGGTTCTAGGTTCTTACTCCTCTTTTACAGCAACCTTGTCCAAGGAACTTGAGGTAGAATCTATGTTCATAACCTTATTCGATTCATATATATATAGCTATCTTATTTTGTGGTATAAAAGTTTAACAACAAGAACATAGTTTGAAAGTTTTCAAACTTGTTTGCAAACTAAATAGATCCTTCTAACTTAACTTTTAAAATACTTCAAGACCTGTAATATATCTTAAATATATGCTAATTTAACAAGGTATAACTTGGTTTTTCAAAGAACACCTTAAAAACTGAATTTACGACATCGGAGTGCAACCGGTGGCTGTTTTGGGTTGGATAATTAAAAACCATCTTAAACTTTGAATTGGAGGTTTATTTTCTGGAAAAATGATTTTTACTATAAATATGATAACACATAAAAATTTCATGATTTAACTCAAAGTATAAGTATTTTTAGAAAAATAATCATTTAAGGTTGTTTACATGATGGAAAATGATTAACTTCATAAGTTTCACTAAAGTTTGACCTATGACCTGTGATTTCGAATACAAACTAAGGTATTTACAGTTCATAGTCTTAAAGAGGGACTCGATCCAAGGAAGTGGCAAGTTGAATCAACGAAAACGGAGTTGTAACGAAGAAACTATGACCAAAACGAGATCGGATATCTAAGACTAGTTTAGCTACGAAAATAATTGGAGAAAATTAAATAAATCACATCTTTTTAAAATAACATGATATTTTATATATATGTACTCATAATTTAATTTTATATGGTTCAGGATCACCCGTAAACAATACGAGAAGATTAATCATAAGATCCCATGATTGTACGCAACATGTCATTTGACAACACCGGTACTTTATGTACGCAACACGTCATTTGACAACACCGGTACCATGGGTCAAGATTAATCTCGACCAATACATATACGATGGGGTTTTATTTATTTCGTTGGGGGTTTTATTTATTTCATTGCGGGTATATTAAACATCTAAAAATGAACCATTAAAATTGAATTACTAACAACGAACTGCTAACTACGGACTAAGGAATTATTAAAAGTATTAAAAGTATAACAAGTATATATATGTGACGTTTGTTTAAAAAGAAAAGGTATTGATATATTATATATGGATAGGTTCGTGATATCAACCGGAGACCAAGTCAAATTATATATATATCTTCAAGACGAAAGTGAGTATATAGTCCCACTTTTAAACTCTAAATATTTCGGGATGAGAATACATGTATTTTATGTTTTACGTTATGGACACAAGTAACTAAAAATATATTCTACGTTGAGTTGTACCACTGGCATACTTCCCTGTAGCTTGGTAACTAATATTTACAGCGGTATTGTAAACGCGAATCCTGTTGATAGATCTATCGGGCCTGACAACCCCAACCGGACTGGACGACCAGTATTCAACGGTTGCACAGTACTTCGTTTTGTGACTACACTTGGTACGGTGTAGTAAGATTTCATATTAAAGGGAATATGCGACGTGATTAAATGTTAAGTATGGTTACCAAGTGCTCAACCACTTAGAATATTTTTATGAAAATGTTTATATATGAAATCTTGTGGTCTATATATATATATATTGCTGCCGGCACTAAACCTATATCTCACCAACTTTATGTTGACGTTTTAAACATGTTTATTCTCAGGTGATAATTAGAAGCTTCCGCTGCATTATGTTGAATTTGAGCAGGATCTTGCGTACGCATATTTGTGTCAAAAATAAAACTGCATATCCAAGAACTTGTGTTGTAAAATATGCTAGAAATCGTGTTGTTATCATCATTTGTAAAGTTTGTAAGTCGAAGATTATCGCTAAACGATAATCATCTTTATTTCGTCCAAAGCTTGTATCAAAAATAAGAATCATGGTTTGTAATGTATAATATATGCAGTTTTTCTTTTAAAAATGTCGCATATAGAGGTCAATACCTCGCAATGAAATCATACGTTATCTAACACGTTCTTACGGTTAAGGACGGGTTATGACATTTGGCCTTGTGGAAAATTGCGGGTAGCGTGTGATCGGTAGAAAATTTCGATAAGATAATAAACCGTAAGGTTGTCGGGTAAGTATGACTTCGGGTCATTATTATAGAGAGATGGGTGTATGGAACCTAAAGATCAATTTTCTAAAATTTGATTGATTGTGGTGGGAGTCTGCATGACACTGCGTCAGGTGCCTTTTTATACCTGCTAGTGTAATGTTCAACTCCGGTAGTGGTGTGATCACTTTGTGCTTAGGGTGCCCGTGAAATACCCTTGGAAACATTGGAGATTATAATAGTGATCGACGGGTGATAGTAATTCGACAGTTGCGAAAGTCGAAGTTTAAGAGCATTGTGATGAATACTTCTTATGAAGTGACGAATGAGTGAATCTTGTTGCTCTTAAGTGATGGATGGGTAAAGATGACCGGTGAGCCGGTGATGTACTTAATCTTCGGTTAGGCCGAAGATTTCGATGAATTGTTGATATTGCGGTCGACGCAATTATCGTGTCGGATTGCTCACTCTTCATCATGAGAGCGAGCCATTGTTGATAAAGGTTTGTTGAGTGGAAGTTCGGGTGATCTCGACTGAGATGCACGACTGATTAAGCTAAGTGGCATATGCCTAGGCTTAGAGGCATATGTGGGACTTTGGTGGAGTTCTCTTTGCGAATGATTAAGGCAGTTGACTGTGAATTGTGGTAAGAAGGTTTGATGTCGTCCCGTGTACGACATTCCAAGTGAATGTGGATGTTGGCTCTGAGAGCCTGAAGTGAATTTGGAGTATGTGACCAACGATGAGAATGGTCATGTGTTACGTGGAACGACAATTTCGCGGGATGTTATCATCTTGGCGGTGAGAATATGGATCTGAATCCTTAGTGGGGGAGTTTTTACTGCCGCCCGAGGAAGCTTCGGTGGTGTTTGTATAGTGAAATGTCGGGGTGTACCGTGCTAGGCCTCAGCAGGAATTCGGATTTCCTAACAAGGAAGAGTGACGGGTTGTTAACGTCGACTCGAGATCGTGCTTTACGATTGTGAGTTACAACTCTGGAATGTTATGCGTGAAGATTGTGATGATGGGATCGAAGAAAGTGTAAGGCTTCCTATGTAAGGTGGTTGTGTAGTACCAATGTGCGGTATGAGACCAAATGTGAAGTTTGAGATCCCGGAGTGAGAGAATGAAGTTGTCGTTGCGGGTGCTCCTGTAGTGAAAAATCTGGGTTGTCGTGAAACCCGGACAATATAATTGAATGAGAACGAGTTCGATATCATGGCGAATATCGTATTTTCCCTGTCGAGAAACGCAATCGTTGAGATTGTCAGTGGATTATTCCACTTTACGGATGATTGTGAAGTGAAAAGTGTCGATTTTGATTGTCTCATATCGAGACACGCGGATGTTGTTTGTTTGCGAGAGTGTTTTCCCTAGTGATGTGACCTGTTGGTTGTATCGAAATGTCGAAGCCATCCTCAATGGACGGTCTAGGTAGGAGGATTCACCCGGCGTTGGTGAATATTTTGTGGGTCTTGTGGCGAATTTCGAGTTGTTCTGTTGATAATTCGCTGCTGACGGGATTCTAGTACACGAATAGTTTCCATGATAGTACTAGGAAGCCATAGTGTATGGATGTGTTGTAGGGTTTAAGGGAGAAACCTTGTGTCGAGTGTTGATGTTTCGTCTAACTCGTGGTGTATTATTGTCGTCCTGGATTAATCCAGTGACGGATGGTCGTGTGCGGATCGATTGTTGTGAAAGTGGTGCTCCTAAGTGATTATTTTGGGGTCACAGAAATTTCTTTGTTAAAGGAATGACCCAGTTGTGGAGCCGGAGGAAGTTGGTTCTCGGTCCAGAGAATGTTCATGAATGACCGGTTGAGTAGTACGTTTATGAACCGATGGAGCACGGAGTTTCAAGGAAGCATGAATCCTTCTCGATTGGGATTAATGCAAGACATGGTTCACGACGTGGTGGATTTAGTAGATCGCGTTGGGTGATATAGTTATGGATATAGCTTTTTACGAGTTGTAGCAGAGATTATTTGAAGGGATAATTGTGTTCCCCCTATTTTCTAAGTGGGAATTCTGAACGTTGAGTGTATGAGATACCGTTTGTTGCGGTAATGCGCGCTAGTGATTATTAGCGTGTGGCGAGATATTCGAGTTAATGGGAACTTTTATGGACATCGATTTTGAAGGTATGTCAAAGGGACTTTGAGTCTGGGTCTGGATTATTAAAGTGACGGAGATCACGGGGACGTGATCCAATTTAAGTGGGGGAGAGTTGAAACACCCCGTTTTTAAGTTACGCATTATTTCAAACATCATTCGAAATACGAGGCATGTAAGCGTATATTTGGATCCCAAATAAAGTTGGATTTGAAGTTCTAAAACCTTACCATTAGAAAGGAAATCTCATTACGTTTCCAACGATATTTGATTCATCGAAAACGGAGTTACGGATTGAAAGTTACGACCAAAACAAGTTCAGAAAACTGAGTCAGTTAATCTGGACGCCGTCCAAGCTTTTTGGACGCCGTCCAAAAGGCCTGACGGGCCAGCTGTGACATTTTGAAGCTTTTAAAAGAGGGTATTTGGGTCTTTTCACTTGGGGGTCGTTTGGGCCATCAAAACTGATCTAAACTCACCCTTATCCTCATTTTCACCCAGAAACAGTCCCAACCAAACCCTAGAGAGAGAAAGAGGAGTTTCTAGAGAGAGGAAGCTTGGATTAGTGATGAAGGTGGTGATTTTTGCCCAAATTGGAGTGGTTCTTGTTGCTTGTTGGTGATTCTAGCTACTAGAGCTCGTTTTGGTGCTTGAGGTAAACCCTAATCCGAATTGTAGTGTTTGATTTCTTGTTTGAGTTAGGGTTTGTGTTAGTTAGAGTTATAAACCCATTTATTGTGAAATTTGGGGGTTTGGGGTAAGATTCATGTAAGTAAGCCTAAATGGGTGACTTAGGGTTTCGATTGATGAAATTATAAGTTTGGATCTTGCATGTGTTGGTTAAACCTTAGAACACTTGTGTACTAGTGATTTTGGTTTGTGTTGACTTGATCTTGGGGTGTAAACCCTAATATGGGTCAAAATGGGTTTTATGTTGAAATGGGTTAAGTGTTCTTGATTGTTGGTGTCAAATGATGATTTTGAGATACAATCACTAGTTGTTAGTGATTGTAGGTACTTTGGGTGTAATTTGACAAGCCAAGTGAGTTAAAACTAATTTGGTCAACGGAAGTCAAAAATTGGTGTTAAGTGTTAAATTGGTGATTGTATGACATAATCACTAGTAATGGTACTTATGGGCTGAATTTAACTTGTTTTAGTGGTTGAGTGCAATTTGGGTCAAGTTGCACTTATGGGTTGGTTTAAATGGTGTCAAGTATAATTTAGGTTAAATTGTACTTGTTTGAATGGGTCGGAATTACCACCCGTAGTGGTAATTGGTGAAGTCCACTTTAGGTGTCTAAATGGGCGGATTGTGAATGTAGGTATAAACCCTCGGTTAAGGGTGTTGAAGTCGAATTCTATCGTAGAGAATGTATGTTGATTGTGTGTATATCTATATGCGTATTATAGGTAAAAGCTTGCTCGGTTGCGTTTGGAGATGACTTACATATATGACTTATGCGGGCATCCCAAGGTGAGTGGAATGATTATACATGTGTGTATATAATGTATTTACTTGTACGAGGTTCGATGTGGGTTTAAGTTCGGGCATTCGATACCACATCGGGTCGATATATGATATGGGTTTAAAGTTCGGGCGTTCGATACCATGTCATATATGTGTGTGTGGGCGTGTAGTGTGGGTTTAAAGTTCGGGCGTTCGATACCACATTACGCGTAACGGGTGGGTTTAAAGTTCGGGCGTTCGATACCACCCAGGGGTTAGTGATATAATTCGTTGTACACTTACGGTTGTTGGGAACACCGATGGGAAATTCGAAGTACCATTCCCTTGTATGATTGGTTAACCATGGTTGTGTGTTGTAGTGTAGCATATTATATTATTTGAGTTATTTATGCTATTGTTGTGCTAGCTCGTGGTCTTGAAGACTTAGCGTTATACTTTGCATTGGTGTGCTATATATATATATTGCTAGCGTGTATGCGGTAATTGTGTAAGTGATTGCAAGTAGGTATATTATATATATATATATATATATATATATATATATATATATATATATATATATATATATATATATATATATATATATATATATATATGTATAATTATTGCATTCACTAAGCCTAGGCTTACCCCTCTCGTTGTTTACCTTTTTACAGGTATTGTGGTTTGAAGCTAGCTAGTTTGTTAAGCTAGATGCATAGGAGCGCTTGGGCTCGATGGGGTAGCTTTTGGATATTGAACGCGATTTGGGGATTGGTAGTCCCCAGGATAATGCTCTTGGTATCGGGTTGGGTTGTAGAGTCCTAATCCGTCTAAAAAGATAAATGGGTCAAAATCGCTATTTTATTTGTAAAACGGGTCATCGTGGGCCCGGTGTTGTAAAACTCATTTTTATTGTGGAAATCTCTTAGTTTTACTTATTATGATGTGTTGTGAAAGCCGTTTCGTTTAATAGTGTCGGGAAGCGGGTTTTCCGCTCGCGTTTTATAAAAAAAACTGATTAGTCCTCGTTAGTTCATTGGGACGCCGTCCAAGGCTTCAGTACTGGACGCCGTCCAGGAATCTGGACGCCGTCCAGATGTACAGGTTCAAATTTTTTTTTTTAGGCGTGTTTTTGGTAAAACGAAGTCGGGTTGTTACAAATTACCAGAATATCCTGGAAAAGACCGAATCATCAAGAAAATATTTTCTTGATATTTCTAGAGGTTAAATAGAATACCAGAGTTGTGTGACATGGCACATGATGACGGTATAGTCTGTGAATCATCACGTTCCATTTAGAAACTCAGCATGACTTAATGTAATATAATCACGTTGATCAAGTGTCATTATATTATACTAACTCATGCTTCAGTTCCCAACACTACTTCAAAAATATTCATATTTTAAACTCGATGGTTTCAAAATTTAGAAACTAAAATAGTTTCTTTTATGATGTAATACAGATAGCGCGAAGAGGTAAATGATTTTCAGATAAGAATAATTATGGAAATATCTTCAGAAATATGGAGGATATTTATAATGAAAGATACGATGGTATCTTAGAATTTCTAATAATCAGAGGATGATGAAGAATATTGTCTGCAAGGGTTTTAGAGTAAGGAGTAAGGTATTCAATAATAATTTCAGCAGACACTGAATCATTTAGATTCTTTGAAGGTAGATTTCCTCTTTGTGATTTGTCCACAGTCTCCTTCATAGTTTGCTCAATCCATTTTCCAGTTCCAAACCTTCTCTTTTTCTGAGCTTTGCCAACACACTATTCTTTATCATCAAACTTTTTACTGTTAAGGCCGTTTATAGTTTTTGCTACTTCATCAGCATTTCGAGAACTATTCCGCAGTTCGGGGTGTTTTTCAGAAACTTCACATTCGAAGTATGTAAGTCCGTTATATGTACACATATAACTGTTGGCGTAGACATGCTGCGAGCTTTCAAAATACTGATTGCTAATTCCCAATGATTGGTATGGCAATTCTCGTTACGAGATGCAGACGAATAAATGATGGGGTTTTGATAAATATAATGATTTTTCGGAAAAATCAAAGATCAGTGGAGTTGTTGGTAAGTTTATTGCTAATGTGGTGGAATATAAACGGTTCCCCGGTAACGAGGGCGAAAGAGCAACGTATATATCGAGGTTATAATAAGATGTTTTAACTGAAAAGCCGAAGTTGACTTGCTAGAGCTGTGACAAAACTGGCCACTTTGAAAAGGAATCGCAAAGTTATTTTTGCTAATAAATGCCAAAGAATCTGACGCAGATACGTGTTTAAACTTTTACTTTAGTTTCAAGAGTTTTTCAGGTACATAACTGTGGGTAACATGTGGTTGGATCATCATCTCGATTGCTCATTATTTGAAGTGTCTTCAGGAATTTCGGAGGGTTTGAACACAGATTATAATCGTTAATATACATATGATGTTCTAACACAGTTTTGAAGTCAAAGTATAGCTTTGAAAGATATAAGAATCTAAGAGTGATGATACTGGTTATATTTCGAATTGAATTTTGCGATTTCAAAATCAGAATATGTAATTGAATTTGAATGAGTATGGTTGTTTTGATTTTTATGAAAGAATGTATATTGTTGAGAAGATAGTGAGTATAGTTGATGATTATGAATCAAATTCGAAGAATGTAACATATTAATTGTGAATTTATATATCTCTCGGGTATTACCTACCAGTAAATTTTTTTTTTCACAATTAGTATTTTGTACAAAAGAATTTTATTACAGTCTTTATGAAAATATATATGCGTATATTTTCTTTAGATGTAACATAGATTTAATGAGTTAATATTAAATTAAACTCATTTGATTTATGGTTGAAATTAGAATTGAATAATCCCAAAAACTTTAGAAATTACATAACTTTTACGAAGTATTTCTTCAATGAAATTGAAATTATGAATCAATACTTCGTTATTTGTTGATGCATGATGTTGGTGTTCGTGGAATTCTTGTGATCTTCGCAGAGTACAAATGATGTTATCTGAAAAGTTTTGAGTACATCGATGATGAAAGTGTAATATCAAAACTATATTTGAATAATACACTTGATTTATTATGAAATGGAATTCATTGAATTGAATCAGAAGTTGTAGCTTAATGCTGGTTAAGTTGTTAACGAAAGATGTACATTATAGCATATTAGTAATATGAATTAACCGAGTAGTTAAAATTCACACATAATAGCTTAGTACGGAAAGATTTATTTTGGTTTAAAAATTTATATATATAAAAATCTTTCAGTGGAAATGAGTTAATACTTCATAACTAGTTGATACAATATACTCGTTGTTGATTCGTAATGATGTCCACAGTGATTCTTGAACTGACGGAGTTTGTGATGTTATAGGTGCTGCTGATTCTGACGATGCTGACGGCACGGACTGTGCTGGTGGTGCTACGGTACTGTTGATGTTGTTGGTAAAACAATTCTAACTTGTAAGTCACACACCATTCTTGTCAGGGTTTCTATTCTTCCTTCTATCATTTTGGTTCACTCAACTGATTTATAGTTAGGGCTAAAATAGGTAATCTCTAAGACTTTAGAGACTACATAATCGTCACAAAATGTTTCTCCAATGAAGTTATGAATCAACACTTCATCGTTTGTTGTTGTTGGTATTCCTTGGTATCTGCAGAGCGTATGACATTGGTGCTCGTGGAACAGATTGTAAAGTTGAAGTTTACGACGCAGTTATGGTTGGGGGTGGTAATGGTACTGTTGGCGTTGATGATGGTGGTACTGGTTATGCTGCTGGTGCTACTGCTGGTGTTTGTAACATTTGCACCATATTCTCCAAAGCCACTACCCGAACGCGAAGCTCGTTGACTTCTTCTATTACACCGGGGTAATTGTCGGTTCGAACGATCGGATAAATAAAAATCTAGAATTTGATGTAGTATATAATCGTGACGATATACTCTGGATGAGGGAGAAAATGGTGTTTCGGATAGGTTCGCCGGTAAGTGTTTCATGTTCTTTTCCAAGAGGACAATGTGGTGGATGGAAGGGATCACCTTCTTCTTGTCTCCAATGATTGAGGAGGCTACGAACCCATCCCCAATTCATCTAGAATAGATGATGACTGATTGGTTGATCCATCCCGGTCACACTGCTTTCGGAGCTTGAATGGGATTCCATTTTGGAATCCGAGGGACTTGAACTAATGACGAATTCCATTTCGTACGATTGAGTAAGAATTTTTCGATATGAAATGATTTTTCGGCTATCGGATGGTATTCTAATTACATAAAATATCTATATATATATATAGAGTAAAAGATTTCGTAGATTACGGAGAAATTTACGGAATATGTCAGACAAATTTTACAGTAACAGATACGCTAACATATGAATTTTGTCTATATACTATTCATGTAATTTTGTCTATACACTATTCATGTAAGCAGGCAATTTTCGACAAAAATGATAAGCAAAACTTTTGACATGCAGACACGGTCGAAGTCCAGACTCACTAATGCATCCTAACGACTATCAGTTAGACACACTAATGCAGACCTGGTTCGCTAAGACCACCGCTCTGATACCAACTGAAATGCCCCATTCATATCGATTATAAATGATTCACAATAGTTGATTACATCGCGAGGTATTTGACCTCTATATGATACATTTTACAAACATTGCATTCGATTTTAAAAGACATACTTTCTTTATAATGAAAGTTGACGACATGTATACCATTTCATAATACATCCAACTATAATTGACTTAGTAATAATCTTGATGAACTCAATGACTCGAATGCAACGTCTTTCGAAATATGCCATGAATGACTCCAAATAATATCCTTAAAATGAGCTAATGTACAGTGGAAGATTTCTTTAATACCTGAGAATAAACATGCTTTAAATTGTCAACCAAAAGGTTGGTGAGTTCATTAGTTTATCGTAATCAATCATTTCCATAATTTAATAGACCACAAGATTTTCATTTCCATTTCTCATAAACATAATCTCATATCAGGCATTTCGCACGGCATAGAGATAAAAATCATTCATATGGTGAACGCTTGATAACCGAAATAACAAGATGCATATAGAATATCCCCATCATTTCGGGACTCTCATCGAACATGATAATCGAAGTACTAAAGCATTCGTAACCCGAATGGGACATGTCAAGGTCCATAGATCTATCTTTAGGATTCGCGTCAATTAGGGGCCATTTCCCTAATTCTTAGGCTACCAAGCTAAAAAGGGGCATATTCGATTTCGATAATCCAACCATAGAATGTAATTTTTGAATACTTGTGTCTATTTCGTCAAACATTTATAAAAGTTGCGCATGTATTCTCAGTCCCAAAAATATATATTGCAAACGCATTTAAAAAGGGAGCAAATGAAACTCACAATATTGTATTTCGTAGAAATTAGGCATATGATGGCATTTGAACAAGTGCAAGGTTGGCCTCAGATTCACGAACCTATATATATATATATATATATATATATATATATATATATATATATATATATATATATATATATATATATATATATATATATATATATATATATATATATATATATATATATATATATATATATGTTGGTCAATATTTGTCTAACAATTTAGGTCAAGTCATAGTGTACCACATTCCTAATGCTCGAGCCTAATATGCAAAAGTTAACAAAAGTTATCTTGACCAAAATGATTTCCACAATTTAAACATGATTATTACTTAGTTTAAATATAGTCATTTTATATTTCTTTTTAAATATTTTTAACAGACTTAGTAAATAACATAATTAATTTATTAATAAAATTTTTATATTAAAATTTATATAATAAAAATATACTTTTATATATCTTAAGTAATAAAATATATAAAGTTCATTTAATATCATAAAAATAATATGATAGGTATTATTAATGTAATTATGTTACACGTAGTAAAATATGTTTGTATCACATATTTATTTGATAAAATAATATCGATAATAATAATAGTAAGTAAAAGTTGTATTATTTTGTAATAATAATTATTATTATTCTACTAATAATAATAACAATATTTATATTTACTAAAAATGATATTATGATAAAATGATAATTCTTATTAATAATAATGATGAAATTTTATATTAACAATGATATTCCTATTAAAAATAATAATTTTTGTAAAAATGATAGTTTTAATATTAATAATACTTTTAATGATAAAAAATAATGAAGCGATATTTTTATCTAAATCAAAATCTTTCAAATTTTAATTTCATTATGATGCATATACTCATTATTTCATAATCAATTTTTTAATAGCTTTTAGTCGTCTTTTATATCGCGTTCATAATAATGATAATAATAGTAATCATAATAATTAGATTTTACTAATATTAGTTTTAATTATAATAATACCAATAATAATAATTATTATGATAATATTAATGATAATACTAATAACTATTTTAATGATAATAATAATAATAATAATAACAATTTTTAAATAATGATACATATATTAATAATAATAATAATAATAATAATAATAATAATAATAATAATAATAATAATAATAATAATAATAATAATAATAATAATAATAATAATAATAATAATAATAATAATAATAATAATAGGTAATAATAATAACGATGATAATAACGACGATAGTAATAATAATAATTTTAACAATAATACTAAAATTCAATTGGCTATAACTTCTAATCCGTTCATCGAAACCATTCGATATCTAAATGAAAAGTTCTTAATTTTTCGCTAGCTTTCCAACGACATGCATATCATATACCTTATCTCAACCGCATATGTAACTAATTTAGGATTCAATATAAACTATCTAGCGACAATATTAAATGTACAAGCATGCATAATCATAAATACTCGAGCACTAGTGAGGGATACACTAGTAATATATAAAAGTTAAGTTATGAGTGCTCACGTATCAATATTGAGACTCAATATTGCAGGAAAGTACGTAGACGCAACAGAGATGATAGAGTTTGACCTCATGAGCATACCCCCGAACATTACCCATAACCTCCATAGCTATAACCCATAATTTTCTTAGCTTCATCCCGCTCATAAAATTAATGCACTCATGACCTCGTCGTAGTATTTTATGTATATACTAATAATAATAAGATTAATAATAATATTAATCTTAATTAATAATAATAATAATAATTTAAATAATATAAGTAATACTCCGTAATATGAAAGGAAACATGAAATGAATCAGAGTGAAACGAATTCGGTTTATAAAGGGATTTTAGCCACCTATCCCTCTCATGCGATCGCATGAGATTGTGAGTGTGGACTCATGCGATTGCATAAGGACACTTTCCAGTTCACTTCACAATTCATATTCTAACGAAACCTTTATATACATATATTTAATAAATAATATATTAAATCTTTAGAATTAATTAAATATTATATTATATTCTCGTGCATAGTTGATTTGTAATTTTTACACCAATGTGTTGTACGTTGACCCTCGACTTAAGTACCAGTTCCGGTTTTTCGAACGCATTTTCGTACGCTTAGAAAACTGGTACTTTACGTTTCGTGTAATGTACCTTTATCAATAACAAGACCCAAATCAATGAAAAATTATCCCACTCAAAGTGTAACTTATTCATTTGAATGTTTTGATCATTTGCTTCTATAAATCGATGTCTCGTTATTTACCAATATATATTATAATAATACTATTTTAAATCTAAAACATTTTACGACTAAGTTAATATTATATTTTATCACTTTGTAAAATAATGATATTATCATTTAAAAATATAAACTTATATATTTTAGAAATATTTATTTGCTAATATAATATTTAGTTTTTCAAAAACTAATAAATTTTAATATATTTAAAATCGTTTGAATGTTAGATATTATTATATCACCTTACGTTTTACGCTCTAGTACATAATTTGATATGATTCATTTATGCGCCAACGTTTAATTTAACTTCTCAAACGTTCTAATTACATATCTATAAATCAATCGAATCAATAAACACGTGTTACTATCGATTACCTAACTTATCGATATTCATTCTCTAAGTTATTTATATTCCCCATTTTTTACTTTTACATTAAATAATATGAAAGTTAAATAGTTTATCTTATCAAAGGTCACAAACAATTATTGTAAGACATGTATTGGAAATCAACAGGAATTTCCACCAATCTGTCTAGCTCTCGCTACTTGACATTTTGTCCTTACTCGAAGATCACTTTACCATTTATTTCGAATACCGTTAAAAAGGAAAGGTTTCCTAAATTAAAGTGGACCTCTCAACAGAGACCCGTAATCATATCACAATGCATCTGATAATTCAATCATTTATCTTTTATTTTCCGTCGATAAATATATATAGAAACTAATATGTTTATGTAAAGTATTATTTATCAAATACTTTGTTAACGTTCTCAAGTCATTTCATAACTTATTTTCGTATCAACCAAACCGTTAAATGTTTTATTAATATTTCTCAATTTAATAAACACACATATGTATATATTTATACATATCTATCTACACATAATTGTTCGTGAATCATCGAGAGCAGTTGAAGGGTAATTGATTACATGAACACAGTTCAAAGTTTTTGAGATTTCAACATTTCAGACTTTGCTTATCGTGTCGGAAACATATAAAGATAAAGTTTAAATTTGTTCGAAAATTTTTGGGTTGTCACAATCAATTCCCCGAGCCTGGGCGAATGTGTTCCACCACGTCAAAGCACTATCCGATAGCGTGCAGGAGGCGTACTTAGTCATGTTCGTGTCAGAACAGTTGCTAACCCGAAATACCGATTCTAGCTTTTCAAACCATCTTGTTAACCCAACGGGACCTTCCGTCCCACTGAAGGTCTGTGGCTTGCAACTCATGAACTCCTTGTAAGTGCACCTATTCTGAGCAATTCGGTTAGCCATTGGAGCTTGTGGGTAGGCATTCATCATAGTTGTGGCTACTCGAGCAGCCACCATTTCCTCGATCTGTGCTGCAGTGGGCATTTCTCTTGGACCTCTTCTGTTTGTCATTGATCTTCCAATCAAAATTTTTGACTCAAGTCAAAATCCGTTATCCAATAATTAAATACGCTATAGTAATATAGTAATCAATTATTCAACCAACACCATACATGTTAACTAAGCATAGCAACCTAGTTACGGATAACATAAAACCAACATGCAATAACCATAAGGAAAACGTCGCACAATAATCGAACAACATTAAGTTCCATTCATGATAAGAAAGAGTTGCATACAACTTCATAAGTTTCCGTGCAACACACGAATGAAAACATGAAACTACTAATGGAAATACATAATGAAATTTAATACAATAGTCCTATGGTGATGGTAGATAAATGACGTCCATCATGTGGGACACCTGGTCCTCGAGCTCAGTCACCCTGGGACGTAGGGCATGCACTTCCCTCATCAACTCCTCGATGGTAGGAGGTGCCGGTGGGGCAGGTGGTGCAGATGGTGCAGATGTAGCACTAGAAGTAAATGGCACAGTACGGGCGACCTTACGCACAAATGGATCAGCAGGTATCGGCAAGACCCGCTTACGAGCGATAATCCTAACCAACTGTCCTTGTGTGTTGACGAACGGATTGCCTCCATTTACCCGTGGAATAACGGTACCATCGTAGTGGTAACGCTTCTTCGGTGGGGTAGAAGGTGGCGGTACAGGCTCCTCCTCGGGGTCCTCCTCAGAATCCTCCTCGGGATCCTCCTCGATGGTCTCGTCTGGTGATGAACTGTCTGAGTCGTCTGAAGGTGGTGCAGGTACATCATGTGCGGGAGAAAGTGTCTGCCGGTGGTCATGATTCGATGTCTGCAGGGTGGAACCGGCACAACCCGTCCGCCGGCGATGTGTCTAACCCAGTGCCCACGCTCGTTAAGAAATGGACGGCCCCCATTCATCCCAGGGATCACGGTACCATCGGAATGATACTGTGGCCCCGGGAGTCTAGGGCTGGGTGGAGTTGGGATCTCCTCGGGATCCTCGTCACTGTCAGAGATGACCATCAGGTCAGGCGAGTGACTACTATCCCCAGAACACGAGTTGTCAGAGTCGTCGGAGGGTAATGGTGACGGAATAGGTGAGTCAGCAACAACAGTCGGCGAAGTAGCAGACGAGTCCGAATCACTCTCTAAGTCAATGATCAAAGGCAGTATGTCCGACATCTGAACAAGGAAAAATAACTTTTTCCATGTCAGTAGGACATATAACAAGCACATAATCAGGCATAGTAACAACAGTAGCCTAGATCATCTATAGCTGTACATGGCATGGCAATAATAGCAGTATCATACAGGAGTATCATGCAATCAAAAGCAGATAGTAGCATGCAGTAGTGAGAATAAACAGTAGTATACGGCAATAACATATAGCAGTAATAGTAAGCAGTAGCATGCAGTAATTCCGCAGAAACAAGTAAACGAGCAAGTTGTAGATTAGTCCTATTAGTGAATCCTACTCGACTCAGTCAAGACACAGTAATGCAACCTAATTTCCTACAACCAATGCTTTGATACCAAATGTGATGCCCCGTCCAAAAATCAATGGCACGGATCATCAACAACAGGTCCATTACACGGTATAACACTACATGCTGTTTTAAAAATAAAGTTTTACATTCATAAAAAGATAACGTTTTCCCAACGACAAATGTTTAACAAGAGTAACATGCTTCTACGAATAGAAATCATTCAAAAATAGCACGTGACACTAAGGTAATTACAAAACCACAGTTTAAATGTAACATAGTAATGAATGCAAAGTAAAAAGTTCCATTATTGAGACATCTCTAATAATGCAGCGGAAGTCTAACACAACAAGACTATAACAACAGTCTATTACGGCAAGTCTAGTACAGCGGAAGCAAACTCGTCTAAGCACCTGAGAAATAACATGCTTAAAAAGTCAACACGAATGTTGGTGAGCTATAGTTTTATTATAAACGATAATGTAATGTAGACCACGGGATTTCGTATTCAAAACAGTATGAAAAGTATATGCTTAACCGTGGGCACTTGGTAACTAACTTGACGTAAAATAATATATCACCCCCTAAAAGTACACTTGGCGAGTGCGTTAAAACAGACGAAGTATTAAACACCCGTTAAATGCTAGCGCGACTAGCCCGAGTGGGGATGTCAAACCCTATGGATCCATATCTAAGATTCGCGTCTACCGGTTCATAAACCAATAGTTAAACGTTACCGAGCTAAGGGAAAAATTTGTGCCGTTATGTCACCCACACACATATACAGTTTAGATACTCGTGTCTAGCATGTAAAATATAAAAAGCGCATGTATTCTCAGTCTCAAAAATAGTTAAAGTAAAAAGGGAGCTATAACTCACAGTGAATGTGCGGTAAAGTCGATATGAAAAAGTAAGCAAGTAGTAAGTTGGTCCAAAGGTCCTCAACCTAAGTCAAAGGTTACTAAGTCAGTAAATCGTCCCAAAAAGTTTAAAAGTAAATAAGTCAAGTCCTAGGTATCAACATTATCATCATTCGTGAAAGATAAAGTAAAGTTTCAACAAGAATAGAGATCGAAACGAATAGCTGAATTCGTACAGCTGTTACGACCTCTACATAAACTGAAATGATGAGCGGTCAGTGGCCAAGGCTCCGTTTGTGAGTCCCTTTATCTTTATCCGAAATTCAGATCCTAACTGGATGTCGTTTGACCGTGGCGACGGTCGAAGCGCGAGTAGGTCAGAAATTTCAGCACTTCGTTACAAAGACGTAGTGAACTTTGGAAGGCTATAAATCCTAAACCGTACATCGGATTTAGGTGAGTCTTAAACAAAAAGTTATCTACACATCCCGAAAATTCTGGAAATCAAATTTCCAGAAGCTTCAGGAGTCAGATCAGACCCTGAAAAACAGAAACAAGTGCTCCGGTGAGTTTCTTGGTGTTTGATGCTTATCACGATTCTCATCTTTGATGCGTGTAAGCCTTAAGTGTACAACTCTTTGATGTTTTAGCATCACTTTGACCAAGTTTTAACCATCAACACACAACTAAAAGTAAAAGCTAACTTTCTATAAGTTTTGAACATCAAAGTTGTCTCTTTATTGTATAAACACAATAAAGCTTCAACTTTTGTCCTTTTGACACAAGTTTATGCATCTTCATCATATGAGATGATGAAGACTTAATTTTTATTACCATAAAGATCATAGAAAGGTTCCAAGTAAGTGAGATCTACAAATAAAAGCTTAGATCTCAAGTATTAAGAAACCCTAAGCTAGAAAGCTTGGATTTTTACAAGATTAATGAGACCATAAGCTAGAAAGCTAAGATCTAGTAAAAGTAATGAGACCATAAGCTAAATAGCTTAGATCTAAACAAAATAATGAAACCGTAAGCTAGAAAGCTTGGATCTCTAATGTTCTTGTAGATCCTTAAAGCAAAAAGTTAGATCTACAAGTTTTATGAAGATCATAAACACAAGTTTTGATCTTTAAACAAAAATAAAGTGATCTTAAGCTACAAAACTTAGATCCAACAAAGTAATGAAGATGCAAAGCTAGAAAGCTTGAATCTTTTATGTTCTTGAAGATTTCCAATCAATGTTTGAATCTACAAGATATAACAAGATCAAAAAGCTAAAAAGCTTGATCTCATGATGATGATGATGATGTCGTGACTAAGAAGAAAAAAGAAGAAGAAAGAAAATTCAAGAACTTACAATTTCTTAAGCCTTTAGAGTGAGAAAGACTAGAGAGAGAATTAGAGAGAAAGTGTGTGAAATGAGAAATGAAATGAAGTGTAAAATGAGGATGAGGTTTGAATTTATAGTGATGGTGGTGGTGGTGTAGGCCGTCGGTTTTGGAGGGACAAGGGGGAACAATTTTGCTTTTGCATGGTGGTGGTACAAAGGTGGTGCTTGTTTATTGGGATCCCATGCAACAAAGTGTAGGAAATGGTACACAATAATGCTAGTATGTTGGCTTATCTTAATGAGTTTTGTCCTACATATTAATAGGTCATAAGTCCATTAAAATTTGGCTAACTTAAATGTCCATTAGCTAGAGTAGGGTGGACCTAAGTCCATTAAGGTAAAAAGTCCATTAAGACTAACTAGTGTACATTAGTAAAACACTAAGCGTAATTAAGCAACCAATAAACCAAGTAATTTTCATTAGAAATTAACAATTAGTTTTAAGTAGTCATAATACTCCAATTATGACAAAAGTTTAACGTGTACAAAGTACGTAGCTCGTTTTAAACGACAAGTGACACCAACGGTCATAAAAGCATTCGAGGATCAAGTTAAGTGATTAAGCACTTAATAACACGTTGCAAAGTATTAACGAAAGTAATTAACATGAACAATGAACCCGGAATATAATATAGCTCAGTACGCACAAATAAGCAGTTTCATATTATATGAATGATCAAAATGAAGAAAACAAAGGAAATAATTAGATGTGTCGAAAAAGCATTGTGTACTGATCTAATTATTCGCAGCTGCAGCTGCTCCTGTTTTCTGCTTATTATTTGTTGTTTCAACATTGGTTAGTCTTTATACCGCGTGCTGCACTACCAATCAAAAGCAGCCACACAAACATTTCCAGCTTGTGTCTTCCACTTGCAATCTGTATTGCACATCCACTGACCAACACTCAGTTAATGCTGCATACATATCTGTTCACCATAGTTGGGCCAATTTAACCCTTTAACTTGTTAATGGGTACTTGTGTTTGTGTATTATCTCAAATGAATCAAGTGGGTCATATCATGTAATTTGGATAAATCTTAAGATGGCAGAATGGATAAACCTCTTAAAGTGTTTTATAAAAAAAATTTAGAATGCAAACTGCAACAACTTTTTTTATGCTTTTGCAATCATAATTTAACTCAATTATTACATACAAAGTGACGTAAATGACTTCGAGGGTCAATCAAACCCGAAGTAGACCATGTTGTTCAGCGTTAAACTTAAAATGACCAGTTACAATGAGAATATTAGTTAGACCCTGCATCATTTTGAGGATAATATGCTTAACAAATATAGTGCCTAAATCATTTTATATATAATTATATACTTATATAATGTACACACTACACACGAAATTTTGTATTCGTATATACTTCTATCACTGGTTACTACAAGTCTACAATCTGTGTTTTACTCTGCTGCTATATGTTTGCAGTTTATTGCTATTTTACTTGTTGCACTCTGTTTTACTTGTTGCACTCTATAAGATGTAAAGTTGAAAACATTTTAGTAATTCGTTAAGTTAAATGGACATGGTTGTCATATTAATGTTCCGATAGTTTTGTTTAGTGTGTTTCAGGTTCAAAACCTCACCATTTGTACACATAAATTTTAATGTTTTCGTTGTATGCAAGTACTTTAAAGGAACTACAAATGAAAATTCATAGCCAAACAAATGGGCGAATGGCAAAGGATTTTAGTTTCTAAAATATAGAATCTACTATTGCAACGGTTGATCGTTTTCTCATCATACAACAGACCAATAATGACAAATATATAGGATCCATCATGATCTGATTGTCATCATATAGAATACAAATTTAGTTTACAGTTTATAGGGTTGGTGTACGTTCAATAGTTCCGCCAATCACGGTTAGTAAGTTGTTTCCAAAAGGATCACTCAAGTGAGATGTAAGGTTTTCTACTGGACCCTCTCCGGTCACATAGGCTTGGATGAAAAACGCAAACATCGAGAACATTGCTAGTCTACCATTCTTGATCTCCTTAACCTTCAATAGTGCAAACTGGTCTGGGTCCTTAGCCAATCCCAATGGGTCAAATGGACCACCTGGGTGCAACTTGTCCTCAAAATCCTGCACGTAAAACCTCCATGAATCATTAACTAGTACAAGAGGTAATAGAGTAATGCACAGGGTTGCAGAACTCAGAAAAACTCGGTGAGCACTCGGTTAAATGTTTGGGCCGAGTACTCGGTTAAAACTCGGTCAACCCTTGGTCAACGGGAATTACTCGGCCAAAACTCAGGTTTACTAGGAAAATCGGTCAAAATTTGGTCAAATCTGTCAAAGTCAAACTTGGTCAACATCCGATTACTCTTACTCTTCGAGTACTCCCTGAGTTTCTGATTACTACTCTCTTAAAAGTTTAGGCCGAGTACTCGGTTAAAAATTGGTCAAATGTCGGTCAACCCAACCCTTGGTCAACGGGGATTACTCGGCAAAAACTCGGAATTACTCGAAAAACCGCTCAAAAACTTGGTCAAATCGGTCAAAGTCAAACTTCAGCAAAGAACTAGTTGATATATTCATTTAGGTACAACATACCAAGCCATTGGTGATTCTATAGTATTCCGCACCACCAACAAGAACAACTTCAGCAACAACAGCTAAGACCAAATTAATTGGAATGTTTTTCCCAAAGTAATTTAATGTGTTGCCATCGAGTAGTAGAGCTCCGGTCTGCAGTTATCCAAATTAAGTTGTCAGATCGCGTTTTCGACCTAAATCAGTTCAGGAATTATTTACAAATACAAACCTTGAACCAAACAGCTTCAGGGCCGCAAGAAGCACCGTATTTGTTGAAGGCCTCAGGAATGATACAACCGGCTGCACCTAACATAGCCCATCGTGCATGAATAATCTCAAACGCTTGGTACCTGCAAAACACATATTATTGCGGCTGAATTAACTCTGCATTGGTTAAAAAGTAATGTTTTTTTAACGATCAAACTCAACTATATACGACACTAATGTCTACAATGAGACTTGAACCCACGACGTATAGAAGATGTAAGAAGCTATTGATTGTACTTAGCCATAGTTTTTTGTGAAAGTGGAACTCACTTGGCAAAGTCTTCTGGTTTCTTTCCAAGACCAAAAGGATCATAACCATAGCTGCATATTAAAGAGTTAAAAAATTACATTTTTATTGTATCTTAGGTGTATATAGTGGTATTTATGAATGTATAGCCATGTATAACTTACTCTCCAGCAACTTCACCATTGAGGTACTCTGGGATCTCGGATCGGTCCAAAAGACCTTCTGGTAAGAAGATTCTTCTCTCAGGACCTGATAAACCATTGCAGATAGTTATAGGAGGCCCAGCCCGTTTGTGGGTTTAGGGTTTCTAGGGTTTGCATTTGTGCTTTATAAATAGCCGATCAATAATAAAGTAATCCTCACGGGTTCTATTGTTTAACAGTATAGTTGTTAGCTACTATCGCGTTTTCAATTTAGTCTGTTATGTATCCTGTACAAAATATAGGTTACTAATGTTCCATCACTTGATTAGTGCTAAATGGATTGGTTGATTGACAAATACTAACATTTAGCGTGTTTGTTTAGAAATGTTGGATGAATTGTTTGTTTATTCAAATTCTATAACAAACAGGTTATTTTCAATCAGAGACAATTTAAATCATTCAGCGCTAAATATACTGTATCATTCTATTATGTCCCATTTGGCTCACGGAATACAATGGGATTCCGTGAATCAAACAGTTAGACTTTCTAATGATAGTCTTTAGGGTTATTGTTAAAGAATTTGGACATACATAATTTGTTATTACATCTAAAAAACCACTCACTTTCCTGAAATAAATCCTCTCTACCAACTCAAAACCACTAGTTTATGTATAAATATACGAGTAACTCTTAATGACATTAGAAAAAACATATTCTGTCGTATAAAATGCACACTTAAGATAATATGGACATATATATGATATGTAATTTGATGATTTATATCACAGCTCTGTAACAACTAATTACTGATGGTAATGATACTTACCGTACCACTTAGAGAGCTCGTCGGAAGCGGGTGTGATGGGGACAGGTTTAGCCTTGGGAGCAGGCTTCTTTTTTTGGAAAAGAGCAACGGTCTTAAAGGTGACAGGGCTCGAAACTGAAGTAGCAGTTCTCGATGCACCGGAGAAGTTGAGTGAGTTTCCGAGCATTTCCGATACACCGATCGATGCTGCCGCAGTTGATGCTGCCAAGGAAGCCATTTTTCCGGTGAAAGGTGTTGCCGGAATGTGTTTTTAGTTTGGTTTGGTTGTGTTTGTTTAGGATGGGAATTGAGAAGAGGAGAGGTGCATGCTAAATGGAAGTTTTGGTGGATGTGGACTTGCCACGTAGGATGGCTGTGATTGGTTAGACGATGTAATTGAAATCTGATGCTGCTATCACATAGGATAAATTATGATGACATGGCGGATTATGATTTTGGTGTCAAGTGAATGAGTGGGACCATGTTACTGGTCATCTAGAGAAAATGCATCAGACCACTCGTAGCGGTGAGGGACGTTAGTTGGTGGAGTGAGTTGCTTTTTGTACTTTTATATGAGTAGGATGAGTGGATTTTTTGTGTGGAATATTGGTGGTGTGGGTTTTGATGTGGGTTAGTAGTGTTGTGATGATGTGTTAAAATATAATTGGTAAAGTAGTTAAAAAAGGATAAAAATTATATTTTTAAAATAATATAAAACCATTAAATATATTGCACCGCTGGTGGCTTGTTCCGTGAGATTCCCACTGCCGCTCCAATTTAACCCTCAACCGCCGCCCCGCTACGGCCTGCTGGGGCGTGGGTTTGCTGCCAACTAGAAACTCATGAGCTTGGGTTTTTTACCGATACAAGTCCTCTCATATATAAATCGTATGATATTCAAATATGTATCTATTTTTTTATTCACATTTATTTAACTTCAATTTATTAATATTAATTAGTTAATTAATATTAATATTAATATTAGTATTAATATTAATATTAGTATTAATATTAATATTAATATTAATATTAATATTAATATTAATATTAATATTAATATTAATACTATTACTATATACTAATTGACAAAGTGCCTAAATAGTAAGTGACTAGTACCAAATAGTTGTCGAACCCTCGCTTCGCGCCGGGAGTTCGATCTTTAAGGTATTTTATTATGTTTAGTTACGGAGCGTGCGAGTTAAAAATCAAAGTATATGAAAAGTACCCTAAATATTTAGTATTTTTAAAAAAGTGTCTGTTTTGCGTATAGTTAGTGACATTGTGTTCGTAAAATTATTTCAAGTTTAACGATGGTGTCGGAAAAATTTAACTCGTTGCGATCGAGAAGATATGACACGTTGAATATTTGAGTGGAGTTTATGTAAGATATTTTTTGAAAATTTTGATTTAGCACTTTAACTCCCTGTTTAGGGGCCGATTTTAAATCTTGAACAAAGTGTGGGGGCGTATGTTGTGTTATTTAAAAGAAATGAAGGGGAAAAAAAGGTGAAAAGATGAAAATGCCCCTAATACTATTTATTATTATTGTCTAATAGTTAATATGGTAATATTATGCTTTTTAACTATTTGTACGCTTCGCATAAACAATTGTACCCACAAGGGGTACGTACTACTATGCTACAATTAATTTTTTTTTTTTTAACATCCCCCTTACTTCCCTACAACTTTTTCTAAAGACCCGCACAACAACGCTTTCTCGATTTTTTTTACTTTATTTTTCCCCACAAAAAATGTCACCCATATTACTTTTTTTTTTACTCCTAAACATTCTAAGCTGTGTCATATCATGTTACTATCGTATTGGCTGACATTCGACCTTCTCATTGTTAAAACCGAATACCATAAATGGGATAACTAAGTCGTCACTAATTTATAAAAAAAACGTATTCTTAAATGTCAGCTTCGTAGTCGCTCAAAACCCGCAGCGAAGGGCGGGGCACGCAACTAGTTTATCCCTATTCATATTTAGTAGATTAAGTATAATAGTTGTTTGTTTTTTTAGCAAAAATAACGATTACTATTAAAATTAAAATACCTTCATCAATAAATGAAGGCCAAAACATGATACACCGCAACCAACGACCATAAGGCTCAAACAGAGTAAACAAAAGAGCAAACCTAAAAATAGAAACTCTATTCGAGCCTAAAACTCTACCGTTCAACCAATCAACCATGATATCAAACGAAATGGCACCCCAAACCTAATCAAACAATACAATACAAGACTAAAAATCCAAACACAATAAACCAAAATACAAAATAGCTAACAAGACACACGCGCTTAGGAAACAGCCTTGCCATTCTGATTATCCGGACATGAAGTCATCCCCTCAAGTTTATCAATATGGATTCCTTTACCGCTACGAGACAGAAACTTATATGTGATAATATTCGACGAGTTACTTTTTATACGAACCCCCTCGCATGGTGGAATCTCACCTCGATCCACCAAGTCTTGAAAAAAAAACCTTTTTTATTAGCAATCGAGGAGCCCTCATCAATATCATCCGAAGTAGTTACATTGTTAACATTTATAGACACCGCTTCTTCTTCGTCTCTTGAAGACATCCCTTCATTTAAAGCCTTGCCTTTCTGTTTTCTTTTCCTAACTTTCGGTAGCAAAGGATCGATAACTTTCTTAACACTGTCCGACTCAACATCAACTTGTGGATAACCATCCTTCAAAGAACAATTAGGCACAGAATCATCTACTGGGCCACGATCCAATTTCTTCTGCTTCCTATTATTTCAGCCCAGTTTAATGGGCCCAATAGCCACACCACTAACCTCAACAGGATTGGTACTAACATCATCATGCTTTGCATTCTCAACACGTTCAGTAACTAAAGGAGAAACATTAGCGTGCACCCTTTGCTCAAAAACACTAGCAGAAGCATCCTCATTAACACTAGCAAAAGTAGTTTTCGAAATTGGAGACAAAACATGAATTGGCCCCGTAACATCTTTTGCCTCTAAGCTTCCAAATTGTAACTCGTTAACACCGGAGACAATCTCCTCAGCTTCTACTTCCTCTTCATCTAGATCCAGAGATCGATCGGTCGTCACGACATTGTCAATACACCCATTGTTACCGCTGACACCTAACACATCGTTAACCACCTCAACTTGTTGAGCATAGAAGGGATGGCCTGCCATTACGATACGATTATATATAGCCAAAATATCAGGGGGGAAATCATCAAACAACACACAATCGAAATCCGTATTCGCACTAAGCTCATTGACCCAAGCATGACAAACCGAGAACTCCTCATCTTTAAGATCCACTTCAATCGCTTCATGAACGTGTTTGGTAATCGCAGTTTTAATGAAAGCGAACATCGAACCTTTATTACCAAGATTACAGGAAGACTTGGCAACTTTTAGGACCTCACCAAACAAACTAGCCACCTTGGTGGTACTCTCAGCGGACGCGTAAGAAATCGGGATTCCTTTTATTTCCACCCAAATAAATCAAAAATAATTTCGAGCCAGCCCCTGTAATCGAGTCACAAGCACAAAGTCCTCATCTTGAGATTCAATTAACCCGTTGAAGCTATCCTCATCAACTGTGACGACCCGGAAATTTTCGACCAAATTTAAACCTGATCTGTATATGATTTCGACATGATAAGCAAAGTCTGTAATGTTGAGTCTCAAAATTTTTGAACTATTTTAATGAGATCATTTGACCTTTGACTGTTCCCGACGATTCACGAACAATTAATTGTAAATAGATATGTGTGTATATATATATATATATATATATATATATATATATATATATATATATATATATATATATATAAAATAATTGAAAATATAATTTGAAATATTATATGTTGTTGTTATTAAAATTAATTATGTAAAATAAAATAAAAATATGATATTATGATAATTATTATTTAAAACACATCTATATAAATAAAGTATATTAAATATATATTTTATGATTTCGAATCTATTTAGTAAACAACAGTAACACTCAATTGTCATTCAATCGATATTAAGCAAGTTAAATTCGAACTTATGTGATTTAAAAATAAACGGTGATTTGAAAATGAGCTATATAATTATAGGCTTATTCAATATGTAATTAGGAACTATTTGTTAAGTTTTAAATTTTTTTATATTTTATCTGGGATCGGGCGTGAATAGTGAGTTAATTTTTATTTAATAAATTTTAAATAGTTAATGATCAAATTTTATACCATAATGACCAAAATAAATAAATATAGTTAATTTAAAAATATGGGATTTTTCTGAACACTTTTATTCGTCACTGAGTAAACAACGGAGTACTATATATTAGCCCGTAAAAACTGTCGGTACAAAATAAAAAATGTCCGATGGCTATACTGTGAGTGCAGTTTTTAAATTCCAAATTTTATGATAATGGAGGATCACTGTTTTTGTTTTTTTTCACTTTTTTCACCAACTCTATTACATGTAATATATCACTCTTTTCCATATATATATATATATATATATATATATATATATATATATATATATATATATATATATATATATATATATATATATATATATATATATATATATATATATATATATATATATATATATATATATATATATATTCTATATTCTAACATAACAGAGACCACCCTTCTTCTTCATCATCTAACCCATCATCGATGAACCCTGTTTCCAAATATGATCTTCAATCACCATCACAAACCATCGCTAAGTTTAAACACCTTAAACCACCATCACCTTTAACCGGAGAACCACCGCTAAACCCACATATATATATATATATATATATATATATATATATATATATATATATATATATATATATATATATATATATACATCCCCTATATATATACATCCCCTATATATATATATATATATATATATATATATATATATATATATATATATATATATATATATATATATATATATATATATATATATATATACAAATATATATATATATATATACATACATACATACATATACATACAATTGTTAATAACTCACTCAATCACCAAAACCGTGAGCCACCACCATCCATCATCTCAACAGCCGGCCACCGCCACCACAACCCAATCTCCTCCATCTCTCTACATCATGAACCCACCACCAACTCATCACTAACTGCTATATTGTTGCTGTTGTTACAGTTTTCGAATAGATCCAACACCACCTTGTAAACCACCATAAATCACCACTGTTACTATACGTTATTTATTGCTGCTACTGCCGCTTATTTTTTCTATTTTCTTCCTCCAAAACCCACCCCAAATCGACACCCAAGATAGCCCTCAAACTACGCCTGTTACTGTTTGCTACTTTCTATTTTCTATTTTGCTTTAACTCGCTGCAAACCACCACCATTTGTAGTAGTTTCTACTGCTTTGTTTCTGTTTCAATTGAAGAAACTACTGATGCAGCTATTCTGTTCTGTCTCTTTTTGTCAAGCTCGAACACAAACCAAGCACCATCGTTGTGCTACTATCTTGCTACTGCTACAGCTGTGTTCCCTTTTCTGTTTATTCTTTTCTTAAAATAACGATAAGAATGATGATGTAATATCACGAAGAAGATGAAGGGAAAACGATAATGGTGATGATGAAAAGACAAAAAAGATGATGAATAGTGATAATGGTAATGATGTACGATGAAGAGGGAGATGAAGGGATGACGATAAGATGATGATGGTGAGTTCAACCACCACACGCCACTTTCAAATAAGTTGCTGCCCTATTATGTTACTGTTCCGGTCATCTCAGAAAACCATCACCATCGATAACCTTTCCCTCGCATGTAATCATGTTCTTGTGTACGGTTTCTGTGACACCGCTAAATTTTTTATTTTTTTTACATACGTGGCGGAAGCATAATATTACTTAAATACGATATCTACATTAACTATTGTTAATACAACATGTGTCACGTGTCATTACAAAATACTTGTTTATACGGAGAAGACATATTTACAGTAAGTTTACAAAAGATTATTGTTTTCATAAAACAAGACAACATCAGAGTTGACTCCTGTCAAACATAACATCATCATGCCCGTCTTCTCCCAAAAGCACTATCTACAAAAGCTAACAACCTGCAGGGAGGAGATGGAGGGGAATTAGCACGAAGCTAAGTGAGTACGACTAACTACAGGACATAGCATACAGAAGTGTTATACTAATCATGTCACATAGCCTAACACACAAACATCACCCAAGTGCCGTCTACAGAGACTCTGGCGGCTCGGCCAAACCATTAACCACCAGCTGATCGGACTGGAGCTTACCAGAAGTTCCTCCACCACCGTATGTATATACATAATCCACACGCAACAGACGCGTCATTCACATATATATACACCACGGCTGTCTAGGCCACCACATGAGGAACCCAACCCGCAGGTTGATCTCTCCTACCGAGGCCACCACACAATAGGGACGCACTGGGCTCCATCAGACAAGCATCAACTAACATGCAGTCATCACAACAACTAACTAACCACGACAATAAGTATATCTAACAAGCATGGCAATCATAATATAACATGCTTCTATATACTATATTCTCCAGTTAGTCCCACTCACCAAATACCAGCAAACGAGAAGGTGTTCAGCTATCTAATCACTGAACCTTCTCTTTCTCGTTTTCTCCTGAGAAATACATATACACGAGTTAGTTTATGTCCATAAACACCAAATAACACAATACAGAAAATTTTGTCAGAAAACTGTCCGCTAAAAATTTTCTGCTTTACCCTTATGCACTTTCAAAATTTACATCATAAACATCAAAATACAAACGGGCATCATAACTGCTAAAAAATCAACACTTTGGTAAAATATTCTGCCCTGGAGACTCAGTCGGTCGACTGTCGACACAACCGGTCGACTGACCTTCTCAGTCGGTCGACTTATTTGGTATTTCCACAATCGGCCGAAAGTCAAACTCAATCGGTCGTTTCACTCGCCAGTCGGTCGGTTGTCTATCAATCGGTCGGTCCACTATATCAGTCGGTCG
This sequence comes from Rutidosis leptorrhynchoides, assembly GCF_046630445.1. Classification (NCBI taxonomy): domain Eukaryota; kingdom Viridiplantae; phylum Streptophyta; class Magnoliopsida; order Asterales; family Asteraceae; genus Rutidosis; species Rutidosis leptorrhynchoides. The sequence continues at coordinate 106,455,957 of NC_092341.1, forward strand.
ACTGTCAACCGACAGTCGGCCGACTGTGTTCATCATCTGCAGATTCTGAACACAACCTACGGACTTCAAGCTAAATTCACCAAAACTCGATCTAGAGCTCGTTTTCGACACTAAAACTTACCACAACTCAAATACTATGTGTTATAGACTATAAACCCACAAAGTTTTGACCATAACAACAACAAATCCATGGATTTTGACACAAAATCAAGCTTTTGAACAAATACACTTAAAAACATCATTTTAACACTAAATTGATCATGAAGGCTCATGATTCATACCTTAAAAGAATCAGTAGAGTGTAAAGAACGTGATTTCAAGACCAATTCGAGCTCAAGATCAACAATGGGGAATTAGGGTTTGATTGGTAATGGAAGTGAAGGTACGGGAGTGTTTTGGGAAGGATCTGGAAAAATGCAAGAGAGAGACAGCACTAGTTACTTAATTTAGGTTAATTTCCCACACAGTGCAACACACGGGTATTTATCAGTTATCTGATATCTTTCGTACATCATTTGGAGACCCAAACGAAGTCCAAATTAAATAAACAAACCTGTTCTGTGACCCTTGTCACAAACTGGTCCTAACCACATCATTAATTAAGAATAAACATTAAATAAAAATAAAAGCATATAGTAACACAATACAACTTAAGGGCAATCTAGTAATCTTACATCTAGGTCCGATTGAGGATGTTACAAATCTACCCCCTTAAGAAGATTCCGTCCTTGGAATCTGGTCAAGGTTAAACAACTGAGGATAGCGCGCTCTCATTAACTCCTCGGTTTCCCACGTCAAGTTAGAACCTAAACTGTGCCGCCATTCCACTAACACCGTAGGAATCTGTTTCTTTCTTAGCTTTGTGACTTTCTTGTCCACTATTCTAACCGGCACTTCTACTAACTTCTTAGTTAAATCAACTTTCAAATCCTTCAATGGAAGAATCTGACTTTCATCGTCTACTTTACACTTTCTTAAATAACAAACATTGAACGTGTTGTGTATTCCTGCTAACTCTGATGGAAGGTCTAAAACAACAGTCTGATCATTCAAAATTTCTTTTATCGGAAATGGCCCAATAAACCTCGGTGCTAGTTTACCACGTTTACCAAATCTGATCACCCCTTTTCCACGGCGAAACTTTCAGATAAACACGATCACCTACATTAAATGTCACCGGACGTCTGCGCAGATCAGCATACATCTTTTGTCTGTCTCTGGCTGCTTTTAACTTCTCACGTGCAATTTCGACCTTTTCTGCGGTTTTCTGAACAATTTCGGGACCTGCAAATTGTTTCTCACCTGCTTCTAACCAACAAGTAGGAGTTCTGCACTTGCGACCATACAACATCTCATACGGCGGCATTCCGATACTCGAATGATATGAATTGTTGTAAGCAAACTCTATTAATGGAAGATGCGAATCCCAAGAACCACCATATTCTAAGACACACGCTCTCAACATGTCTTCTAACGTTTGAATTGTCCGTTCACTCTGACCATCTGTTTGCAGATGATAAGCTGTACTTAAATTCACACGCGTACCCAGATTCTGTTGTAGACTGTTCCAGAAGTTCGACACAAATCTAGTATCTCTATCGGAAACTATAGACAACGGTATACCATGTCGACTAACGATCTCTTTCAAGTACAATTTTGCCAAATCACTTAATGAGGCTGTTTCACGAGTAGCTAAAAAGTGAGCACTCTTTGTCAGACGATCTACTATCACCCAGATCATGTCGTGTCCTTTCTGGGTTCGGGGTAACTTGGTTACAAAATTCATCGTTATATGATCCCATTTCCACTGAGGAATTTCTAACTGTCTTAGAGATCCATACGGTTTCTGATGTTCTGCCTTAACTTGCGCACAAATATGACATTTTTCGACAAAATTTGCAACATCTGTCTTCATTGTAGGCCACCAATACAATGTTTTCAAGTCTCCATACATCTTTGTACTACCTGGATGCACTGATAATCTCGATTTATGCGCTTCAGTAAGGATTAAATCCCTCAAATCTCCAAGCATAGGCACCCAAATTCGGTCATTATAGATCTTTAATCCTCTAGAATCATTGCATAGGTCAAATTTTCTTTTAGTCATTTGTTCAGTCTTTAGGTTTTCGTCATTCAAAGCTACTAGCTGAACGGTTTTCAATCGATCAATCAAGTCTGAAACTATTTCAATTCTCATAAATCTAACATTTTCGATGGTTTTCTTGCGACTCAGAGCATCTGCGACCACATTTTCTTTACCCGGATGGTACTTAATCTCACAATCGTAGTCTTTAATCAATTCTAAACATCGACGTTGACGCATATTTAATTCTTTCTGTGAAAAGATATATTGAAGACTCTTATGATCTGTATAGAATTCACAATGTGTACCATACAAATAATGTCTCCAAAGCTTCAAAGCAAACACAACGGCAGTTAACTCTAAATTGTGAGTAGGGTAGTTTCGTTCATGATTCTTCAACTGTCGTGAAGCATACGCTATAACTTTATTTCTCTACATCAAAACACAACCCAGACCTGCATGTGACGCATCATAATAAACCACGAAATTTTTTGTTCCCTCTGGTAAAGCTAAAACCGGTGCTTGACATAACAACTGTTTGAGAGTCTGAAAAACCTTTTCTTGTTCATCAGCCCATCGAAAGGCTACATCTTTTCTAGTTAACTTATTCAACGGACCTGCTATTTTAGAGAAGTCTTTGATAAATCGGCGGTAATAACCTGCTAAACCCAGAAAACTCTTAATTTTTGTCGGTGTTTTCGGTGAGTTCCAATTCATTACGGCCTCTATCTTAGACTGGTCCACTTTAATACCCTGTTCACAAATCACATGACCCAGAAACTGTACTTCCCGCAACCAAAATTCACACTTAGTAAACTTGGCGTATAATTGTTCCTGTTTCAGAAGTTCTAACACTAACCTCAGATGCGTAGCATGATTCTTCTCGGTTTTCGAATATATCAAGATATCATCTATGAAGACAATTACAAACTTGTCAAGATACTGACGACACACCCTGTTCATTAAATCCATAAACACTGCTGGCGCGTTGGTTAACCCGAATGGCATAACTAAAAATTCATAATGGCCATATCTAGTTCTGAACGCTGTTTTCGGTATATCACTCTCTGCAACACGTACCTGATGATACCCTGAACGTAAATCAATTTTTGAAAAGTAGGAAGCACCCTGTAACTGATCGAATAAATTATCTATTCTCGGTAAGGGATACTTATTCTTGATTGTTCTCTTATTCAAATCACGGTAATCTATACACATACGAAGCGACCCATCTTTCTTTTTCACAAACAACACTGGAGCACCCCATGGTGAAGAACTTGGTCGAATAAATCCCTTATCTAACAGTTCCTGAATCTGAGACATCATTTCTCGGATTTCTGACGGAGCTAATCCGTAAGGAGCTTTTGCAACTGGCGTAGCACCTGGAACCAAATCAATTTTATACTCTACTTCACGTACTGGAAGTAACCCTAGTAAATCATCTGGAAATACTTCGGGAAATTCTGACACAATGGGAATATCGGTCACCTGCTTCTTCTCTTTCTTAACATCAATCACGTAGGCTAAGAATGAATCACACCCTTTCCTTATTGCCTTCTGAGCTTTCATTAGGGAAATCATAGGGAAGTTAAATCCACTGCGCTCTCCCCTAGCTATCACTCGGGATCCATCGGCCAAACGGAAAGAAATCATCTTCTTATCACACTTAATATTAGCCCTATTAGCTCTTAACCAATTCATACCTATGACTACATCAAAGCTAGGTATAGGCATCAACAAACAGGTTAAAGGGAAAGAATGGCCGTCAATTTCGATGGTAATTCCAGACACAGATGATGTGCATGGAACCATTTTACCATCAGCTACTTCTATTCCCAAAGGCTCATCTAATATCCTAACAGGTAACTTCAACTTATCACAGAAGCCTAAGGACATAAAAGAACGATTTGCTCCTGAATCAAATAACACACGAGCTGGCAAGGAATTAACCAAGAACATACCGGTAATGACGTCATCGGTAGCGGTTGCAGCGTCTACCGTCATCTGAAATGCCCTTGCCTCTGCTGTTGGAGGATTCTTTCTCTTCTGCCCGGCAGTAGAAGCAGAAGATCCCCCAGAAGTTACAGACCTCGCCCCTGACCCTGCCCCAGAACTGACTCTTGACGCAGATGGACAATTTGCTGATCTATGTCCCTCTTGATGGCAACTCCAACAAACATTAGACTTAAAAGAACAAGCTGTTGATTCATGACCTAACACTCCACATTTCAAACACCTTCTGGTCATTGGAGAACACGGGTCGGTGTGGGTTGACTTACAAACACTACACCACCCAGACTGACTTGAACCTGATCCACTAATACCAGACTTACTTTTCTGTTTAAACCCACCTGACTTTTTACCACGAAAACCGGATTGCTTACTCGACTGCTGATTTGACTATCCACCCGATTGACCTTCTGGTTTACCCCCAAAAGTTCCACTTCTCGAACTTTCTCTTTTTGCTGCCATTATATCACCTTCTGTTACTTTAGCCATCTCATGAGCCTGTGCCAATGTAGTTGCAAATCTCGCAACTGTTCTATATTCTGGCTTAATCACCCGCATAAAATGCTGAATCTTATCCTTTTTAGTTGGTACCCACTGTTGAACAAACCTTAACTTAGATGTGAAATCTCTGAAAACCTCATCAATCGTCATACTTTCTGTCATCTTCATACTCAGAAACTCGGTTTTCAATCTTTCCATCTCATACTCAGAACAATACTGCTCACGAACTTTAGCAGCAAATTGTTCCCAAGTTATCTGACTGATCTGTTCTTTGGGTAAATATGCAGTGATAGAGTCCCACCATTCCATTGCTTCACCCTTGAGAAGCCTACTTGCAAACAGTACCATAGATTCAGGCTCACAGAAACATGCTTCTAATGCTCGTTCCACCTCTCTTAACCAATTGAGCGTCGCTGTAGGGTTTGTGTGACCACTGTACTCAGGGAGTTTGCAGTCCATAAACTGTTTATAGGTACACTTCCTTCTTGTCTCAGGGACTTGAAATGGATACATCATTTGATTAGGAAAAGTCTGGTTAAACGGAAGTGGCATTTGATAGTTTTGATAGGTATTTTGTGAAAATTGTGACTGAGAACTGCCACCAGCTTGATTATAAGTTTAGGAGGAAAGGTTGTATTTAACGCAGTGGTATTAGGGTTCCATTGCGCCCGTTCTTGTTCCAATTCCTTAATTTTCTCCTGAGCTTCTAATAACCGACTTTGAAGTTCTATTACTTCTTGAGAAGTTTCTTCTTCTGAAGACACATGTCCATCTTCGTCAGGGGCTCTAAATGTACCAGTTCTAGGGGCAGTAGGGCCAGTAGCGTTAGATTCGTTATCTGTCATTGGTGCACTACCACAACACTCACACCAAAGCTTAGTATAAATTCTGTTAGTACTAACAACTAACACATATCATGTCCTAGTACTCACTTAACCCATCCCCAGCATGTTATGTTTGACATAACACTTCTAAGTTTGGGAACATGACATGTAGATCACAATGAACATGCTGCCAAACTCAGCTCTGATACCAACTTGTGACACCGCTAAAATTTTTTTTTTTTTACATACGTGGCGGAAGCATAATATTACTTAAATACGATATCTACATTAACTATTGTTAATACAACCTGTGTCACGTGTCATTACAAAATACTTGTTTATACGAAGAAGACATATTTACAGTAAGTTTACAAAAGATTATTGTTTTCATAAAACAAGACAACATCAGAGTTGACTCCTGTCAAACATAACATCATCATGCCTGTCTTCTCCCAAAAGCACGATCTACAAAAGCTAACAACCTGCAGGGAGGAGATGGAGGGGAATTAGCACGAAGCTAAGTGAGTACGACTAACTACAGGCCATAGCATACAGAAATGTTATACTAATCATGTCACATAGCCTAACACACAAACATCACCCAAGTGCCGTCTATAGAGACTCTGGCGGCTCGGCCAAACCATTAACCACCAGCTGATCGGACTGGGGCTTACCAAAATTTCCTCCACCACCGTATGTATATACATAATCCACACGCGATGGACGCGTCATTCACATATATACACCACGGCTGTCTAGGCCACCACATGAGGAACCCAACCCGCAGGTTGATCTCTCCTACCGAGGCCACCACACAATAGGGATGCACTGGGCTCCAGCAGACAAGCATCAACTAACATGCAGTCATCACAACAACTAACTAACCACAACAATAAGTATATCTAACAAGCATGGCAATCATAATATAACATGCTTATATATACTATATTCTCCAGTTAGTCCCACTCACCAAATACCAGCAAACGAGAAGGTGTTCAGCTATCTAATCACTGAACCTTCTCTTTCTCGTTTTCTCCTGAGAAATACATATACACGAGTTAGTTTATGTCCATAAACACCAAATAACACAATACAGAAAATTTTGTCAGAAAACTGTTCGCTAAAAATTTTCTGCTTTATACTTGTGCACTTTCAAAATTTACATCATAAACATCAAAATACAAACGGGCATCATAACGGCTAAAAAATCAACACTTTGGTAAAATATTCTGCCCTGGAGACTCAGTCGGTTGACTGACTCTTACAGTCGGTCGACTGTCGACACAACCGGTCGACTGACCTTCCCAGTCGGTCGACTTATTTGGTATTTCCACAATCGGCCGAAAGTCAAACTCAATCGATCGTTTCACTCGCCAGTCGGTCGGTTATCTGTCAATCGGTCGGTCCACTATATCAGTCGGTCGACTGTCAACCGACAGTCGGCCGACTGTGTTCATCATCTGCAGATTCTGAACACAACCTACGGACTTCAAGCTAAATTCACCAAAACTCGATCTAGAGCTCGTTTTCGACACCAAAACTTACCACAACTCAAATACTACGTGTTATAGATTATAAACCCACAAAGTTTTGACCATAACAACATCAAATCCATGGATTTTGACACAAAATCAAGCTTTTGAACAAATACACTTAAAAACACCATTTTAACACTAAATTGATCATGAAGGCTCATGATTCATACCTTAAAAGAATCAGTAGAGTGTAAAGAACGTGATTTCAAGACCAATTCGAGCTCAAGATCAACAATGGGGAATTAGGGTTTGATTGGTAATGGAAGTGAAGGTACGGGAGTGTTTTGGGAAGGATCTGGAAAAATGCAAGAGAGAGACGGCACTAGTTACTTAATTTAGGTTAATTTCCCACACAGTGCAACACACGGGTATTTATCAGTTATCTGATATCTTTCGTACATCATTTGGAGACCCAAACGAAGTCCAAATTAAATAAACAAACCTGTTCTGTGACCCTTGTCACAAACTGGTCCTAACCACATCATTAATTAATAATAAACATTAAATATAAATAAAAGCATATAGTAACACAATACAACTTAAGGGCAATCTAGTAATCTTACATCTAGGCCCGATTGAGGATGTTATAGTTTCGGTCTGTTTTGATTCGCGAATACCATCAGGCTATTCTTGTCTCTGGTTCCTTCTAACACAAAACCCATTAATTGTTCGCTGATAAACGATTGATGATAATACTCGACAAACCACAATAACCATGAACGAGCTACTAAAAATTTATCTTTTCTGATTCAACTAAAAACCACGAGATGTATCAAACTGGATTACCCTACGGCTACTGTTACTGAATTGTTACTTGGGCTAATGTTTTAGGCTGTTGTTGGGCCATTTATGTTTTAAATGAAATTGCAATATGGACTAATTGTTGTTGGGGCCTATGTTTCGGTTTTCAATTTGGGCCAAAACCCAAAATTTGATTATAGATGATGGTAAGGACGAGATAATGATTAAGATATGAATAAATTATTTTCGTACGGGTTAAATAGAATTAAGTTCTGATTTATATCAAAAATGAACAAATAGCTCGATGGTTTCTGGGTGTTGTGGGTTAAGCGAGAGGTCTTGGGTTCGAGCTCGGGCTGAGACCGTTGATATATATATACATATATATATATATATATATATATATATATATATATATATATATATATATATATATATATATATATATATATATATATATATATATATATATATATATATGTATATATATATATATATATGTATATGTATATACATATATATATACATATGTATATATATATATGTATATGTATATACATATATATATACATATGTATATATATACATATGTATATATATATATACATATGTATATATATATATATGTATATATATATGTGTATATATATATGTATATATATATATATATATAATTGGCCCCCTGAAAATTATGTGCTCCGAGTGATTGATCACATTGCTCCTCCTTCAGGACTCTCTTTTTTAGTTTCATTGTATTGCATGTGCTGCTATCTCTACAGTTGCTGCTATTTACCTTTATGTTTCGTTAAGGTTCCTATATAGTGTTTAGTTAGTTTTTAGTGGCCGATTTACTTGTGTCATGGGCCATGTTCTGTTGTATCCAAATGTTATGTTGTATCTATATACTGTTGGTTTAGTAAAAAATTATTTCCTTTTCTAAACACAACGAGTCATACACGTGACAGACAGGAACTCACCTTCAAGAGTATCTCGTCATGATTATATACTATCTCAAATTCTATATCTTATTCATCTACTCGTCCGAACTGACAATCACCCCGGTGTAATGGAAGAAGTCAACGAGCTTCGCGCTTGGGTAGTGGCTTTAGAGAATATGGTGCAAAGGTTACAAGCACCAGCAGTATCACCGGCATCAACAGTACCACCATCATCAACACCAATAGTACCATTACCACCACCAACAACAACATCCGCATCCCACACCTCAACATCACAATCTGTACCTCGAACATCAACGTCATACGCACCATAGATAACAAGGAGTACCAACAACAATAACCGATGAAGTATTGATTCATTGTAGAAACTTTTCGCGGCAATTATGTAATCTCCAAAGTCTTAGAGATTATATGTTCTAGCCTTAACCATAAATTAGATGAGCGAAATAAAATGATAGAAGGAAGAGCGGAAACCCTGACAAGAATGGTGCGTGATTTACAAGCTATACTTGTTTTACCAGCAGCATCAACAGTACCGTCAGCATCACCAGCTCCGTCAGTGCCGTCAATATCATCAGCATCAGCAGCACCTACAACAATACAAGCTTCACCAGATCCATCATCACCGCAAACATCATCACTAATCAACAACGCATACATTGTACCAACGAGTTATGAAGTATTAACTTATTTCCTCTGAAGAAATCATATGTATAGTTTATATATATATATATATATATATATATATATATATATATATATATATATATATATATATATATATATATATATATATATATATATATATGAATTTTGAGATCAAAATAAATCTTTTCGTACTAAGCTATTATATACGAATTGAAGAAGGGTAGATACTACTCAGTTAATTCATATTACTAATATGCAATGATGTACATCCTTCGTTAATGACTGTTAACTACAATCTCTGTTCCAAACTCAACAAATTCCAATTCATAATAAATCAAGTGTATTAATCAATTACATGTTTGATTTTACACTTTCATCTTCGATGTGCTCGAAACTTTTTAAACAACATCATTCATATCTTGCGAAGTTCACAAGAATTCCACGGGCACCAACATCATTCGCCAAGTAAACATCAATAATGAAGTATTGATTCATCACTTCATTTACATTGAAGAGATAATCCACGAAGATTACGAAAATTCTAAAGTTTTAGAGATTACTCATTTCTAGTTTCAGCTGAAGAAAGTATGCAAATATTTTCATAAAGACAGTAATAAAATTCTCTAGTACAAAATATTACTTGTGAAACTTTTAACGGGTAGGTAATACCCGAGAGATATGTACATTCACAATTAATATATTACATTCTTAGATTCTGATTCAGCAAATCATCCAATATACTCCCTACTTTCGCAATAATATACACTCTTTTAATAGAAATCAAAACAACCATACCCATTCAAATCCAATTACATATTCTGATTTTGAAATCATAGAATTCAATTCGAGATATAACTAGTATTATCACTCCTAGATTCCTACATCGTTCAAAGCTATACTTTGACTTCAAAACTGTGCTAGAACATCATTTCTATTCATAGAACCCAGAAAAATATTTGTATCATTCAAAATCCTAGAACATCATATGTATATTAACAATTACAATTTGTGTTCAAACCCTTCAAAATTCCTGAAGACACTTCAAATAATGAACCATCGAGATGATGATCCAACCACATGTTACCCACAGTTATACACCTGAAAAACAAAGTCATAGTTTAACACGTAGCAGTATCAGACTGTGACGACCCGGAAATTTCTGACCAAATTTAAACTTAACCTTTATATGTTTCCGACACGATAAGCAGAATTTGTAATGTTGAATCTCAAAAAGTTTGGAACTACATTCATGTAATCAATTACCCTTTGACCGTGTTCGACGATTCACGAACAATTATGAGTATATAGATATGTATATATAATATATAATATTAACTGAAAACATTAACAAAGTATTAGATTTATGATACTTTACATGAACGTATTTATTTTGATATATTTATCGATAGAATTAAGAGATAATATCAAATGATTGAATTATCAGATACATTATGATATGATTACGGGCCTATGTTATGAGGTCCACTATGATTTGAGAAAATCTATTCCTCTTAACGATATTCAGAATAATTTGTAAAGCTATTTATAAATAAAAATAAAAAGTGTCATTTACGAAAGTTAGACAAAAGTTAGCGGAGAATTGGTTTCCATAATATTCTATTAATCTATTTCCAAACGTACAAAGACATTTTCAGTTTAAAAAGAACTTTATTATTAAAACGTATATAACTTTTATAAATATCTAGAATCACTTTTGACAACTCATTACTTAACCAGTATAATAAATATAACGATATTTATATTTTATTTCATTAAATATATATAACGATTTAAATTAATATTATATATATTTATACGCGTATTATACATACATAGTTTTTATACTTTTACTATACTTTAACTTTACCTTTACTTTACTTTTACTTTAATAATTCACTTTAATAATTCATACTTTAATAATTCACTTTAATAATTCATACTTTAATAATTCACTTTAATAATTCATACTTTAATAATTCACTTTAATAATTTATACTTTAATAATTCAATTTAATAATTCATACTTTAATAATTCACTTTAATAATTCATACTTTAATAATTCACTTTAATAATTCATACTTTAATAATTCACTTTAATAATTCAAAATCTATTATAAATAGAATTCAATAGGTTTCATTATTTCATAGAAACTTGAAAATATATTTCTCTAAACTCTCTCAATCGATTTACATATATATATTTACTCCGTATTATTTCAAGATATTATTAGTATACATAAAATATTACGACGGAGTGCTGTCCGAGTGATTTCGAAATTGTTTTTTGAGCGGGATAAGACTAAGGAAATTATGGGTTATAGCTATGGAGGTTATGATTATGGTTCGGGAGTATTGCTCGTGAGTCAAACTAGTGTTTATCATCTTCGTTGCGTCTACGTACTTTTCCTGCAATATTGAATCTCAATATTGATACGTTCATGAATCCGAGGCCAACCTTGCACTTGTTCAATGATGTTATATGTATTTTTACAACGAAATACAGTATGGTGAGTTTTCATAGCTCCCTTTTTAAATGCTTTTGCATTATATATTTTTGGGCTGAGAATACATGCATATTTTATAACTGTTTTACGAAATAGGCACATGTACTAAAACTAATTCTACGTGGGTTTAAACCAGAAATATCCCCTTAGCTTGGTAACTATAACTACTGGTGTATGACTGGTAGGCGCGAATCCTAAAGATAGATCTATTGGGCCTGACAAACCCCATCCTGACTATGGGATGCTTTAGTACTTCGAGGTTTATATAACACACCTGATTCGGTGTACTTTCAGAGGGTAAAACATGAGCGTTAAGGCTTGTTACCAGGTGCCTACAACTTATAGAATACTTTTATACACTTGCGAGCGTACATATATTTATAAACGAAAATCTTGTGGTCTATTAATATATTGAAATGATTGTTATAATAAACCTATGAACTCACCAACCTTTTGGTTGACACTTTAAAGCATGTTTATTCTCAGGTATTAAAGAAATCTTCCGCTGTGCATTAGCTCATTTTAAAGATATTACTTGGAGTCATTCATGGCATATTTTGAAAGACGTTGCATTCGAGTCATTGAGTTCATCAAGATTATTATTATGTCAATTATAGTTGGATGTATTATGAAATGGTGTGCATGCCGTCAACATTCGTTGTAAAGAAAGTTTGTCTTTTAAAAACGAATGCAATGTTTGTAAAATGTATCATATAGAGGTCAAATACCTCGCGATGTAATCAACTATTGTGAATCGTTTATAATGTATATGAACGGGTCCTTTCAGTTGGTATCAGAGCGGTGGTCTTAGTGAACCAGGTCTGCATTAGTGTGTCTAACTGATAGTCGTTAGGATGCATTAGTGAGTCTGGACTTCGACCATGTCTGCATTTCAAAAGTTTTGCTCATCATTCTTGTCGAAAATTACCTGCTTATCATTCTTAGTCTAGACACATCTTATTGCATTGATTTCATGAATAGTGTATAGACAAAATTCATATCTTAGCGTATCTGCTAATTCATATCTTAGCGTATCTGTTACTGTAAACTTTGCCTGACATATTCCGTAAATTCCTCCATAATCTACGAAACCTTTTGCTCTATATAATTAGAATATCACCCGATAGCCGGAAAATCATTTCATATCGAAAAATTCTTTATTCAATCGTACGAAATGGAATTCGTCATTAGTTCAAGTCCCTCGGATTCCGAAATGGAATCCCACTCAAGTTCCGAAAGCAGTGTGACCGGAATGGATCAATCAATTAGTCATCATCTATTCTGGATGAATTGAGGATGGGTTCGTAGCCTCCTTAATCATTGGAGACAAGAAGAAGGTGATCCCTTCCATCCACCACATTGCCCTCTTGGCGAAGAACCTGAAGCACTTACCGGCGAACCTATCCGAAACACCATTTTCTCTCTTATTTCTAGAGTATCTCGTCACGATTACATACTACACTAAATTCTAGATTTTATTTATCCGCTCGTCCGAACCGACAATCACCCCGGTGTAATAGAAGAAGTGAACGAGCTTCGCGCTCGGATAGTGGCTTTGAAGAATATGGTGCAAAGGTTACAAACACCAGCAGCAGCACCAGCAACATAAACAGTACCACCATCAGCAACACCAACAGTACCATCACCACCACCAATAACAACATCCACATCCCACACCGCAACATCACAATCTGTATTTCAAACATCAACGTCATACCCCCTGTAAATATCCAGGAATATCAACAACAACAAACGATGAAGTATTAATTCATAAACTTCATTAAAGAGATATCTCTGCGGCAGTTATGTAATCTCCAAAATCTTAGAGATTATTTAATTCTGACCGTAAATCGGATGAGTGAACGGAGATGGTAGAGTAGAAACTTTGATCGAAAATGGTGTACGATTTACAAGCTAAATTTGTTTTACCAACAGCATCAACAGGACCGTAGCATCATCAACACAGTCAGTGCCGTCAGTATCGTCAGAATCAACAGCACCTGTAACATCACAAACTCTGTCAATTCAAGAATCATTGTGGACATCATTACGAATCAACAACAAATATATTGTATCAACGAGTTATGAAGTATTAACTCATTTCCAATCGAAAGATTTATATGTATAATTTATATGTATAAATTTTTAAACCATAATAAATCTTCCCGTACTAAGCTATTATGTGTGAATCTTAACTACTCAGTTAATTCGTATTATAAATATGCAATGATGTACGTCCTTCGTCCGCAACTTAACCATCGTTAATTACAATCTCTGTCTCAATTCAATAAAAATCCAATTCATAATAAATCAAGTGTATTATTCGAATATATGTTTGATTTTACACTTTCATCATCGATGTACTCGAAACTTTTCAAATAACATCATTCGTACCTTGCGAAGTTCACAAGAATTTCACGAAAACCAACAAATAACAAAGTAATGATTCATAATTTCAATATTATTGAAGAAATACTTATGTAATTTATAAAGTTTTAGGGATTACTCAATTCTAGTTCCAACCATAAAACAAATGAGTTTAATTTAATATTAACTCATTAAATCTATATTATATCTAAAGAAAATATACCCATATATTTTCATAAAGACTGTAATAAACTTCTTTTGTACAAAATATTAATTGTGAAAATTTTTTTAACGGGTAGGTAATACCCGAGAGATATATAAATTCACAATTAATATATTACACTTTTCGAAACTGATTCAACAATCATCAACTATACTCCCTACTTTCACAACAATATCCATTCTTTCATATAAATCAAAACAATCATACTCATTCAAATTCAATTACATATTCTGATTTTGAAATCGCATAATTCAATTCGAAATATAACCAGTATCATCACTCTTAGATTCCTATATCTTTCAAAGCTATACTTTGACTTCAAAACTGTGTTAGAACATCATATGTATTAACGATTACAATATGTGCTCAAACCCTTCGAAATTCCCGAAGACACTTCAACTAAGGAACAATCGAGATGATGATCCAACCACATGTTACCCACAGTTATACACCTGAAAAACTCTCAAAACCCAAGTCATAGTTCGACACGTATCCGTGTTAGACCCTTTGGCATTTACTAGCTAAAATAACTTTTCAATTCCGTTTCAAAATAGACAGTTTTGTCACATCTCCAGCAAGTCAACTTCGACTTCTCAATCAAAACAGTCTTATTATAACTTCAATAGGTACGTTGTCCTTTCGCTAACGTTACCGGGGAATCGTTTATATTCACCACATTAGCAATAAACTTACCAACAACTTCACTGATCTTTGACTTTCAAAAAAAAAAATCATTATAATTATCGAAACCCTATCATATACTCATTCGTACCTTATAACAAGAATTGCCATACCAATTATTGAGAATCAGCAATCAGTATTTTGAAACCACGCAGCATGTCTACATCAACAATTACATATACACACAACGTCTACCTCCAAGACTTACATTCTTTGAATGAGAAATTTCTGAAAAACACCCTAAACTGCGAACCAGTTCTCGAAATTTTGAAAAATGCTGATGAAGCAGCAAAAACTGTAAACGACCTTAACAGTAAAAAGTTGGATGATAAAGGATAGTATATTGGCAAAGCTCACAAAAAGAGAAGCTTTGGAACTGGAAAATGGATTGAGCAAAGTATGAAGGAGGCTGTGGACAAATCACAAAGGCTGAACCTGCCTTCAAAGAATCCAAATGATTCAGTACTTGCTGAAGTCATTAACGAATACCTTGCTCCTGACTCTAAATCCCTACGAATAATATCCTTCATCATCCTCTGATATTAGACATTCTAAGATATCATCGTATCTTTCATTATAAATATCATCCATACTTCTGAAGATATTTTTATAATTATTCTTATCTGAAATCATTTACCTCTTCGCGCTATCTGTATTATATCATAAAAGAAACTATTTTAGTTTCTAAATTCTGAAACATTCGAGTTTAAAATAGGAATATTCTTGAAGAAGTGTTGGGAGCTGAAGCATGAGTTAGTATAATATAATGACACTTGATCAACGTGATTATATTACAGTAATTCATGCTGAGTTTCTAAATGGAACGTGATGATTCACAGATCATAACGTCATCATGTGCTATGTTACACGACTCTTGTATTCTCTTTAATCTCTAAATATCAAGAAAATATTTCTTGATGATTCGGCCTTTTCCGAGGTATTCTGGTAATTTGACAAGTCAAGATCGTGTCATTACAATTTCCTTCCTAGAACATTAACAATGTTCATTCGAAATTTATATCTGCGAATTCTGGACCATTACAAGCGGTGCTTAATCGCAAGAAGAAGAAACGAAAGGACAAAGCTCCGAACTAGAAATGGGAGTATAAATCATAGCAAATAGAAGATAGCATTAACTGTGGATGAGAATGATTATAGAAGAAGCAAGGATTTTGAAATATAAGGGAAGATATAAAACTCAACAACAACCCAGAAATCACAAACCGTATATATCAATGCATATAGCAATATAAAGACACGGGAGAACTAAAAATACTATAAAACCAAGAGTATAGTAGAAGTAAATAGATTCTTCTAGAGGTAGATGAAAAAGAAGAACGACAGATATGAAAGTGAGGAGTATATCGAGAATCAGCACTGGATGAAGCATATTGATGAATAATTTTAAAGTAAGAATTGAGGGAGAAAGAATAGAATGTGTGAATTAAAAGGAAACGAAGAAGGTGGATTTATAGTGAAATATTCGACAGAAAAATCGAGATGAATCATCGCATTAAATCGAAGAGGATTATAATTTCCTTAATCACCAAAGAATCAAATCCTATATAGATTACAAAGATTTTCTTTAATCCGGAGATCAACCGTGATGACGTCAAAAGATAAGATGAATCCCTATTTTCTCATTTCACTCTTTTACGATAGCTTCACTCATACGTTTTGAGTAATCGAATTATTTTATCCATATTTCTCAATCATGATAAAACCCTATGAATCAACTTATATTCGTCATAATAACATTCTTATTGTTAGCCATGACGACCTCGATCAAATTTCGGGACGAAATTTCTTTAACGGGTAGGTACTGTGACGACCCGGAAATTTCTGACCAAATTTAAACTTAACCTTTATATGTTTCTGACACGATAAGCAGAATTTGTAATGTTGAATCTCAAAAAGTTTGGAACTACATTCATGTAATCAATTACCCTTTGACCGTGTTCGACGATTCACGAACAATTATGAGTATATAGATATGTATATATAATATATAATATTAACTGAAAACATTAACAAAGTATTAGATTTATGATACTTTACATGAACGTATTTATTTTGATATATTTATCGACAGAATTAAGAGATAATATCAAATGATTGAATTATCAGATACATTATGATATGATTACGGGCCTATGTTATGAGGTCCACTATGATTTGAGAAAATCTATTCCTCTTAACGATATTCAGAATAATTTGTAAAGCTATTTATAAATAAAAATAAAAAGTGTCATTTACGAAAGTTAGACAAAAGTTAGTGGAGAATTGGTTTCCATAATATTCTATTAATCTATTTCCAAACGTACAAAGACGTTTTTAGTTTAAAAAGAACTTTATTATTAAAACGTATATAACTTTTATAAATATCTAGAATCACTTTTGACAACTCATTACTTAACCAGTATAATAAATATAACGATGTTTATATTTTATTTCATTAAATATATATAACGATTTAAATTAATATTATAT
The DNA here is from genome assembly GCF_046630445.1 of Rutidosis leptorrhynchoides. Lineage (NCBI taxonomy): Eukaryota > Viridiplantae > Streptophyta > Magnoliopsida > Asterales > Asteraceae > Rutidosis > Rutidosis leptorrhynchoides. The sequence goes on from NC_092341.1 coordinate 106,473,524, forward strand.
ATATTTATACGCGTATTATACATACATAGTTTTTATACTTTTACTATACTTTAACTTTACCTTTACTTTACTTTTACTTTACTTTTACTTTAATAATTCACTTTAATAATTCATACTTTAATAATTCACTTTAATAATTCATACTTTAATAATTCACTTTAATAATTCATACTTTAATAATTCACTATAATAATTCATACTTTAATAATTCAATTTAATAATTCATACTTTAATAATTCACTTTAATAATTCATACTTTAATAATTCACTTTAATAATTCATACTTTAATAATTCACTTTAATAATTCAAAATCTATTATAAATAGAATTCAATAGGTTTCATTATTTCATAGAAACTTGAAAATATATTTCTCTAAACTCTCTCAATCGATTTACATATATATATTTACTCCGTATTATTTCAAGATATTATTAGTATACATAAAATATTACGACGGAGTGCTGTCCGAGTGATTTCGAAATTGTTTTTCGAGCGGGATAAGACTAAGGAAATTATGGGTTATAGCTATGGAGGTTATGAGTATGGTTCGGGAGTATTGCTCATGAGTCAAACTAGTGTTTATCATCTTCGTTGTGTCTACGTACTTTTCCTGCAATATTGAATCTCAATATTGATACGTTCGTGAATCCGAGGCCAACCTTTCACTTGTTCAATGATGTTATATGTATTTTTACAACGAAATATAGTATGGTGAGTTTTCATAGCTCCCTTTTTAAATGCTTTTGCATTATATATTTTTGGGCTGAGAATACATGCATATTTTATAACTGTTTTACGAAATAGGCACAAGTACTAAAACTAATTCTACGTGGGTTTAAACCAGAAATATCCCCTTAGCTTGGTAACTATAACTACTGGTGTATGACTGGTAGGCGCAAATCCTAAAGATAGATCTATTGGGCCTGACAAACCCCATCCTGACTATGGGATGCTTTAGTACTTCGAGGTTTATATAACACACCTGATTCGGTGTACTTTCAGAGGGTAAAACATGAGCGTTAAGGCTTGTTACCAGGTGCCTACAACTTATAGAATACTTTTATACACTTGCGAGCGTACATATATTTATAAACGAAAATCTTGTGGTCTATTAATATATTGAAATGATTGTTATAATAAACCTATGAACTCACCAACCTTTTGGTTGACACTTTAAAGCATGTTTATTCTCAGGTATTAAAGAAATCTTCCGTTGTGCATTAGCTCATTTTAAGGATATTACTTGGAGTCATTCATGGCATATTTTGAAAGACGTTGCATTCGAGTCATTGAGTTCATCAAGATTATTATTATGTCAATTATAGTTGGATGTATTATGAAATGGTGTGCATGCCGTCAACTTTCGTTGTAAAGAAAGTTTGTCTTTTAAAAACGAATGCAATGTTTGTAAAATGTATCATATAGAGGTCAAATACCTCGCGATGTAATCAACTATTGTGAATCGTTTATAATGTATATGAACGGGTCCTTTCACAGACCCTTTGGCATTTATTAGTAAAAATAAACTTTTCAATTCCTTTTCAAAATAGACAGTTTTGTCACAGCTCCATCAAATCAACTTCAATTGTTCATTCGAATAAGCCTTATTATAACGATTACCCCTTCATCATTGTTACCTGGGAACCTTTTATATCTCGCCACATTAGCAGTAAACTTACCAACAACTTCATTGATCTTTAAGCCCCTTCGAAAAATCACTCATACTTATTCATTGAAACCCTATCATGTACTCATCTGCATCTTGTAATAGTAGTTGCCATACCAAAAATCTTGAATCATTATTCTTGAATTTCGCAGCAATTCCACGCCAACAGTTATATATATACATATAATGTCTATCTCCAAGGCTTACATACTTCGAATGTGATGTTTCTGAAAAACACCCTAAACTGCGAACTAGTTCCCCGAATTTTGAAAAAGCTGAATGAAGCAGCAGAAACTATAGACAACCGTAATTGTCAAAAGTTTGATGATAAAAAAATAATGTGTTGGAAAAGCTCAGAAAAATAGAAGATTCGGAACTGGAAAATGGATTGAGCAGACCACGAAGGAGGCTGTGGACAAATCACAAAGACTAAACCCGCCTTTAAAGAATCCAAATGATTCAATGTCTGCTGAAGTCTTTAGCAAATACTTTGCTCCTTACTCTGAACTCTTGCGGAAAATATTCTTCATCATCCTCTGATCTTAGATATTCTAAGATATCATCATATCTTTCATTAAAAATATCTTTGATGTTTCTGAAGATAACTTCATAACTATTATTATCCGAAATCATTTACCTCTTCGCGCTATCTGTGTTACATCATAAAAGAAACTATTTTAGTTTCTAAATTCTGAAACCATCGAGTTTAAAATATGAACGTTTTTGAAGTAGTGTTGGGAACTGAAGCATGAGTTAGTATAATATAATGACACTTGATCAACGTGATTATATTACAGTAAGTCATGCTGAGTTTCTAAATGGAACGTGATGATTCACAGATCATAACGCCATCATGTGCCATGTTACACAACTCTTGTATTCTACTTAAACTCTAAACATATCAAGAAAATATTTTTCTTGATGATTCGGCCTTTTCCGAGGTATTCTGGTAATTTGACAAATCAAAATCGTGCCATTACAATTTCCTTCTTAGAACATTAACTATGTTCATTCCGAAATTCATATCTGCGAATTCTAGACCATTACATGTGGTGCTTAATGAATAGAAGAGAAAACAGAGCATGAAGCTCCGAAATAGAAATGGGAGTATAAATCACAGCAGAAAGGAAAGAGCATTAACTGTGGATGTCGATGATTATAGAAAGACAGAAGCACGGACTCTGAAAAATAAGGAAAGATATAAAGCCCAACGATAACACATAAATTACAAACCGTGTATATCAATAAGTATTGCAACGTAAAGACACGGGAGAACTAAAAACACTATGAAGCCAAGAGTATAGTAAAAGTGAATAGATTCCTCCGGCGGCAGATGAAAAATAAGAATGATAGATATGAAAGTTAGGAGTATATCAAGAATCAGAACTGGATGAAGCATATTGACGAATACTTTAAAGTATGAGTTGAGGGAGGAAGAATAGAAGATGAGCTGTGGAAATAAAGAAACGAAGGGAGTGGATTTATAGCGAAAAATCTAACAGAGCAATCGTGACAGGTTATCGCATTTAATCAAAGAAGATCCTAATTTCCTTAATTACCGATGAATCAAATCTTTATACAAAGATTTTCTCTAAATCTCTTGAACTCCAGAAATCAATCCTATCTACGTCAAAAGATATGACAAATCTACATTTATTCATTTCACTCTTTTGTGATAACTTCACTCGTACTCTTCACAAAATCGAATTGTTTATCTATATTACTCAATGATGATAAACCTCTAATTTTCAGCTCGTATGCGTCATGAAAACATACTTATTGTAAGCAATGACCATCCCAATCAAATTTCGGGATGAAATTTCTTTAACGGGTAGGTACTGTGACAACCCAGAAATTTTCGATCAAATTTAAACTTGATCTTTATATATTTTCGACATGATAAGCAAAGTCTGTAAAGTTGAATCTCAAAATTTTCGAACTGTTTTCATAAATTCAATTAACCTTTGACCATTTCCGACGATTCATATTTAATTGTAAATAAATGTGCATATATATATATATATATATATATATATATATATATATATATATATATATATATATATATATATATATATTTGTAAATATAATAACTTGAAACAATAATATGTGGTTTAATTGTTAGAATAAAAAATGTAAAATAATATACGATTAAGGCAACAATTGTGCAATTATATTCCCTCTCAAATTCTAACTTAATTGCACTCATTAAATTTTCCTTGTTATTTGTATACGATTAAATTAAAAATGTAAAATAATATATGATTAAGGCAACGATTTCGTCACTTTTGTTATTTGTATCATATATTAATCAATCGATTTCTTTAGTAGGTATACACAACCGGGATTTAATCATTTATCATCTATTCTACAAATATTAACAAACGAATTTAAATAAGGGGATATGGTCAAATATGAACAACCAATCCCGTCATTTATGGCACATATAATAGTGATAAAATTATATTATATTTCGTAATTTAATAAATAAATACTAAACAATTTGAATGACTGTATACGAAAATAAGAATTGTGATAAGACATATGAAAATTGGAACCATATGACATTAAAAAAAATAAAGATAGTGGTGATCCTTTTTCAAAATAGGTCGGCTAGTTGCAAGCCAAAAATAATTATTTATAATCTAGATATAACTTTATAGCTCACAAATTTTGGCTACGTCCATCAATTTAGTCAAATAATTTAACAACCTTTATCGTACTTATATATATAAATAGACCATAAATCATAACAAATAACTAAAAAGAATAAATCCCAAAGCTCACTCTTTCAAACTCCATCAATCAAAGTTCAAAAGTTTTCATTCGTTTCGTTCAAGCTATTAATAAAGAAAATAACCCATGAAAGGAAAATAAAGAAAACTAGTGCAAAGGAAAAGCTCTTTTACTGAATAAATTCAGCTACGTTGCCAACTCGGATCCGGTTCCTTCTTGTAGGTAAAATTTATCCTAACTTGAATATTAATCTATTGATTATTTGTGTTAATCAATTGAGTTACTAACTTACAGTTAATCAAACCTGCTGACTATATTGAAAAGTTTCGTGACCAAAAATATTTGTTTTATTAACAAAACTGAATCTAAAATCTGTAGTACAGTTCTATCTTATGATAAAATATTTGTATATTTTTCCAAGTAAATTAAAGAATTAAAGAAAATGTTTATGAAAAAAAATATATATATATATATATATGTGGGTTTACATCCCTCTGTACGTACACATGATTCCAAAAGACATGAGATAATTTGATTTAATTATGAAGTTACGGTTTTGATCCCTAAACTATGGACAATGTTTTAAATAAAAATAATAGATGTATAGATTTACATATCACCCACTTGATATACATAAATAGTCAAGTATTGCTAAAATATTTACTACTCGGTAAATTGTTTTGTTCTACGTACTAAGACGAACAACTCATATTTGAATGAGTTATTTTTTTTTAAGACCAGATTATTATTATTAGTCACTAAAATAAAGGGAATTATCATTCAAAGGTAGGAAAACTAATGAACTAATGTGAAGGTATTTATTTAGATAATAATGTTTGAACATAAGACATCATAATATTAAAATTAAAATTAGGTTAAAATAATATTTTTTAATTATATTAAAAACTTAGGTTATATAATTAATAAGTATTATTAAAAGTTATGATATAACAAAATAGCTCATATTATATGTCAAATAATAATATAACGCACGATATTAAAATTAATTCTATTTTAAAATATCAAAGTTGACTAAGGTTGATCGGACTATTTTGGACTACCAACAAAGGACTACTAACATAAGAATGTTAAGAATTATCATATAGTATACTATAAACCTGATTTATTATTTTGATCATATAATAAAACATTATTATTGTTATAGGTTCGTGAATCCAAGGACGTCGGCCATATCTTAATAAGTTGAAAACTTATTATTTCTCTATTTTAACTACCGTGAGTTTATAGATCCCTTTTTAATTGCCTTTGAAATCTATATTTTTGGGCTGAGAATACATGCACTTTATTTTAAACGCAATGGATACAAGTACATACTAAATTCTACACCGAGTTTGAACCGAAAATCCCTTAGCTTTGGTAACTAGTAACTGCCAGTTATAAGAACTGGTGGGCATGAATAGTTGTATATGGATCCATAGGGCTTGACATCCCCGTATGTTCCAGGTATAGAAACCCTAGCCTGAACTATAAAACAGGCGTATGCTATTTGAGGTTAGTACACGTTGGTTTGCGTGTATTGTACATGTTGGTTGCGTGTATGTTAAAACGGGGGTACTTATTATATAGACGTTAAAGCTTAGTTACCAGGGTGCTCAATCTTGTAGAATATTTTGATAAACGTTTCTGGATGAAATAACTGAAATCTTGTGATCCACCTTTATATACAGATTATGTGCAACATTAAAACTATTAACTCACCAACCTTTGTGTTGACACTTGAAAGCATGTTTATTCTCAGGTTCCTAGAAGTCTTCTGCTGTTTGCTTATATGTGATACAAGTTAGGTACATGGAGTCATACCTGCTTTATTCGAAAAAATGTTGCATTCACAAAATCATCACCATGTATCTTATTTTGACTGCATTATCAATGGATGTAGTATTGTAAACTATTAATTACGGTGATTGTCTATATGTAGAAATCATCAAACGTCAAAAACCTTAGAATTTAATATTCGATTATGGTGTGTCTTTTTTAAAAGAATGCAATGTTTACAAAACGTACCATGTAGAGGTCAGTACCTCACTGTGAAATAGATGAATGATGTATTCATTTAAATGGATTTGGACGGATCATCACATAAAGCTTGGTGAAATTTAAATTGAAGCTTTTGTTAACAACAAACATGAAGAGCGGATCATGGGGCAAACGGAGTCTATTACTTTAGGCCCGCATGGTTTGTTGTCCTTTCAAGGAAGATTGTGGGTGCCTAGAATGGGAGATTTCTGACAAGTGCTACTTGATGAAGCACATAAGTTAAGGTATTCCGTTCATCCTGGTGCGACAAAGATGTATCTTGATTTGAAGAAAGAGTATTGGTAGCCCGGCATGAAACATGATGTTGTTAAGTATGTTGAATAATGCATCACATGTTTGCAAGTTAAGGCCGAACACCAAAAGTTGTATGGTATGTTACAACCGTTAGAAATTCCAAAGTGGAAATGGGAGCACATTACCATGGATTTCATTACAAAGTTACCAAAGATGGCGAGAACTCAATTTGATACGATTTGGGTGATAGTCGATCGGTTGACGAAAAGTGCATTATTTCTTCCTATTCAGGAAACGATATCGTCGGAGACTTTGTCTAAGTTGTTTATCAAAGAGGTGATATCGAGGCATGGGGTTCCTATATCTATTGTTTCGGATCGAGATGCTCGTTTCATGTCTCGATTTTGGAATAAGTTTCATGAAGATATGGGTACTCAATTAAAGATGAGCACGGTGTATCATCCTCAAATGGACGGTCAAACCGAACGTACGAATCAAACGTTGGAGGATATGTTACGGGCGTGTGTTATTGATTTCAGTGGTAGTTGGGATGAGTACTTACCTTTGGTTGAATTCTCGTACAACAATAGTTATCACGCTAGTATAGGAATGCCACCATATGAGATGCTTTATGGGCGAAGGTTCCGAACTCCTATTTGTTGGGGTGAAGTGGGACAAAGGGAAATCGGGAGTACCGATTTAATTTTAGAGATGAATAGTAAAATTGAGATGATTCGAACTTGATTAAAGGCAGCGCAAGATAGACAAAAATCTTATGCCGGTAAACGAAGGCGACCGATTGAGTTCCAAGAAGGTGACATGGTGATGCTTAAGGTTTCACCGTGGAAGGGTATTATACAGTTCTGAAAGCGGGGGAAGTTAGCTACTCGATTTATTGGTCCTTTCAAGATCTTGGATCGTGTCGGTGAGGTTGCTTATAGAATAGAGTTGCCCGAAGAGCTTGCGGGGATTCATAACACATTCCATGTTTCCCATCTCCGTAAGTGTCTTGCGGATGACTCAACGTGGGTACCGTTGAATGTGATCTCGTTGAATAACAAATTAGAGTATGTGGAGGAACCGATTGCCATTCTTGACGAGAAGATCAAAATGTTGCGTAATAAGGAGGTGAGGACTTTCAAAGTCCAATGGCATCATCGAATGGGTTCTGAGTTCACATGGGAATTCGAAGAGTTTGTTTTGGTGTATCTTCCTGCTTGTCATGCGGCTTGGATTGCGAGGACGCAATCCGAGTCAAGTGGTGGAGAGTTGTAAGACCCAAGTTCGAATGGTACATAATTGTAAATATTATAAAAATCTGCCGGTATCAGCTTCAGCATGGGGCCGCAGCACGGCCAATAGGGCACGACCGGCGTCAGGTGGTGACTCTTTTGTTTTATTTAAATTGAAGAAGGGCATTTTGGTATTTTCAGTTGGAGAACGAATTTAAGGCCACAAAATCAGTTCCAAGGTGTCATTTACTCCTCTCACACCAACCTTATCCCCTCCACTTCAATTTTAGAGAGAGAACCCATTTAAGAGAGAGAAATCTTAAATAAAGAAGGAAGAAGCTTGTTTCGAGTTAAAGTGCAAGCGTTAAAGTTGTTCATCTAGTCTCTAGCTACGTTTTGGTAGTGTTGGTAAGCTTTATCTCTGAATTTTGAGTTCTAATTGATTTATAACTAGGGTTTGTTCATTTAAGGCTTGAAAGACCCATTTGGGGGTTAAATGGGTGAATTTGGGTTAAATTGGTGTATGAAAACCCTAAGGTTTGTAATCTAGGGTTTGGTCATGTGATTTGGTGTTTGTAAGCATTAATTGTGTTGTTAAATCACTAATACACTTGTGTGGTAGTGAAAGGTTGTTAATGGGTTCAAGTTTAACCAAATTGTGAGTCTAAATGTTAAAATGGGTCAAATGGGTAATGGTTGACCTAGTTGGGTAAGATGGGTATGAAATACCCTAAGTTTATGTAAGTTGGTGTTATCAGACTTTAATCACTAGCTTTTAGTGATTAATGATGAGTCTTGGCTTTAAATGGGCAGTTTTGGTGTTAAATGCGCATGAGTTAATTATTGGTGTTAAGTCCAACGAGTTGGTGTATTGAATGTGTACTTAATGTATTAGGTACTTCACTTTAAAGCTTGCAGATTTGCATAATCATCACCTAGGCGTTAAGGTGAGTAGGATATTTATGCATGTATGTATATAGTATATTTATTTGTATGATATGGTATGATCTACGGAGCCGGAATTGCCATTGTGTGTGCGAGGGTGCTATGATGTGAACCACGGAGCCAGTAACATCAAAGTGTGAACCATGGAGCCGGTAGCACTATAAAATGAGGTGTGAACCACGGAGCCGGTAATACCGAAGTGTGAACCAAGGAGCCGGTAGCACTATAAAAGAGTATGACTCAAATGTGTAGTGACGTGAACCAAGGAGTCGGTAGCATCATAGCATTACGTATGGTGCGAACCAAGGAGCCGGTAGCACCATGACGTGTATGGTTAACCATATAGATTGTGCATGTATTGTAGTGTAGCATATTATATTTTGGAGTATATGCTATCGTTTATGCTAGTTACGGTAATGGCGGTTATTAGCTTTGTAATTGGAGTTCGTATGCTAATATTGTATTGCTAGCATGTTTGTGGTATGTGAGTAGGTGGTTGCAAGTAGGTATATTATATATGCATGTGTATACTTATTGCACTCACTAAGCGTTTTGCTTACCCCTCTCGTTGTTTACATTTTTAGGCTCCGGCGTGGATAGAGGCAAGGGTATTTGCTTGGACTAGCGGGCTCCTTAATGTTTTTGCTAGTGTGTTGCTTTTGAAGTTCGACCTAGGTTGTAGAGACCCGTCCTAATCCATCCGGATGAAGTCCATATCAATTATAAACGATTCACAACAGTTGATTACATCGCGAGGTACTTGACCTCTGTATGATACATTTTACAAACATTGCATTCGTTTTTGAAAAGACAATCTTTCATTGCATCGAAAGTTGACGACATGCATACCATTTCATAATATATCTTACTATAATTGACTTAATAATAATATTGATGAACTCAATGACTCGAATGCAACGTATTTTAAAATATGTCATGAATGACTCCAAGTAATATCTCTAAGATGAGCAAATGCACAGCGGAAGATTTCTTTCATACCTGAGAATAAACATGTTTTCAAGTGTCAACCAAAAAGGTTGGTGAGTTCATTAGTTTATCATAAATAATCAATTCATAAATTTTAATAGACCACAAGATTTCATATTTCCATTTCTCATAAACATACGTCCCATGCATAGAGACAAAAATATCATTCATATGGATTGAACACCTGGTAACCGACATTCACAATATGCATATAAGAATATCCCCATCATTCCGGGATCCTCTTTTGGACATGATATAAATTTCGAAGTACTAAAGCATTTGGTACTTTGGATGGGGCTTGTTGGGCCCGATAGATCTACCTTTAGAGTTCGCGTCAATTAGGGTGTTTGTTCCCTAATTCTTAGATTACCAGACTTAATAAAAAGGGGCATATTCGATTTCGATAATTCAACCATATAATGTAGTTTTGATTACTTGTGTCTATTTCGTAAAAACATTTATAAAAATTGCGCATGTATTCTCAGCCCAAAAATATAAAGGGTAAAAAAGGTAAATGAAACTCACGCATATAAATATTGTAAAACAGTTAATAAAGCATTTGCATGTATTCTCAGCCCAAAAAATGTAATGAGTAAAAAGGGAGCAAATGAAACTCACCTAATGTATTTTGTAGTAAAAATACATATAACGACATTAAACAACTGAACAATGCAGGGTTGGCCTCAGATTCACGAACCTATAACATTTGTTTATTTATTAATACACATAATCGAAATGGGGGATGATTCTAACACACCCTTTTTTGATCCTCACACACCTATTTTAACATTTTACTCTTCTAATAATACTCCATTTCTTTAAATTGGTGTGTGAGGATCAAAAAAGTGTGTGTGAGAATCATCCCCCAATCGAAATCGAACAATATATATATTTTTATATTTAAATTTTATTAGTTATATCATTTTTATATCATAAATATATATATATATATATATGTTTCATGTATTTATTTTGTATGTGAAAATATTAATTTTGTTATGTTTAATGTATAAAATATATATATCGTTTGTTTGTTAAAACTAATAATTGTACTAATATTAAAATAATATTTATAATGGTAAAATGATAATATTGATAATACTTATTATTACTAAAAAATGTTAAAAAATCCTTTTAGTGATAAATATAATGATATTAATAATAATAACTGTAAAAATACTAATTTTACTATTAAAGATGTTTATGATAAATTTTTTAATAATTATCTAATAACAATACTCATGATAATATTAATAACAATACTTTTAATGATTTGTTAACATTATTAAAAATGATAATGATAATAATACTACGTAATGATAATGCTAAAAATTTTAGAATGTTACTAATGCGAATGTTTATGGAAATAATACTAATTTATATTATTTTCATAATACTAGTAATAATAATAATAATAATCATAATAACTATAATAATGATAATAATACTTAATTGATAAACTACAATAATAATAACATTAATATCACTTATAATACTAATTATAACAATTATAATTATAATCATAATAATAACAATAACAATAATAATAATAATAATAATAATAATAATAATAATAATAATAATAATAATAATAATAATAATAATAATAATAATAATAATAATAATAATAAAAATAAGTTAATAAATGAACTACCTTAAAAAGTTCATAAAAATAATAAACCGGCCACGCCGTGACTCGAACCCGTGACCTCGCTCTAACCCACAACACCCTTAACCATTGAACCGTCCACGCTTTTCTGTTATCTTACAACATCCATTTATTTTTAAATCTTTATTTTCTCTCCTAATTCCACTTTCATCTTCAAGAACCCATCGACCAAAACTATAAATTGGTCATAGAAATAATTTAAATGTTATCTCAAAAGTCCTAAATTGAAACACAACTTAATTGGTTACGTTTGAAATTTATAAAACAAAAAAATAAAAAAAAATTAAAAGCTGTACAACCCTCGGATGAACACGAAGCACTCAATTTTGATTTTTAAATTCAAGATTGTTTTAGACAAAAATTTCTACACAACATACCCTTTAAATCCCTCCTACAAACTTCTGACATAGTCAATTGAGCTTGAATCATTCATACGCGTTTGAATTTCACGAAAAGCATGCGGTTTTAACTTTTAGATTTAAATGTTTGACTTGAAAATTAGAACTCGATTTTAGAAATTGGGTTTTGAGAATTTGCAGATAGTTTGTATATGGAATTCCTAACAGAATTGCTTTAATACATTTTTAAGATTGATTCGAATTCGATATATAACCAAAAAGTTGAAGAACAGGGGCAGTCGGCTTATTTCTTCAGTTTTTCTATTTAATTTTCGTAATATAGAGATAGTTGAATGTGTCAGAGGGATAAACGGTTTATAATACATATAATTAGACTCTAAATTGTTTGAGCTAAAGCTAGATTGGGACGTATAATAATTAACAGACAACAAGTACGTGAACAATGTATCTGGTGGGTAAAAGTTTAAAATAGATAGCTAAGTCTAACAGATTTTTGGATTGTTTCCCACGTCTGATTCTGATTCGTACCAGATTGATTACAGCAGGATCATAAAAAAAAAGAAACTGGTTACATATCCAATTAATCTCTTAGCTGTAAATATTCGGATGTATTTTTATATATATATCTATATCTACTTATATGTTTATATATTTATATATATAAGCTGTATTTACTTTTATAATTTTTGCATAGATCGTATTTTATAGGTATATCTGGTTTGTATATATCTATTTATACATTTATTTTTATATAACCATAAGCTTTAAATAATTAACAGATAATATTAATAATAAAGTACTAATAATAATTTCAATACAATTACTAATAGAGATTTCAAAATACTAATAATAATAATAAGAATAATAATAATAATAATATCAATAATAATAATATTTGTATTAATAATAATTATAGATAGTAGTGATATTAGACATCATAAAATTTACAATTTTAATAAATTTCCTAATAACAATCATAAAAAGAAAATAATAATAATATATTCATTATTTCTAATAATAATACTACTCATCATAATATTATTGATAATAATATTAATAATTTTTGATAATATAATAATTTATATCAAATTTCATATATATCTATATATCAGTATTTTGAATATATGAAGAATCATAATAACATTAATTATACAATCTGATATCTAATATTAATGAAACAAATAGTAATAATAGCAAAAGAATTAATAATGTTAATAATACCAATATTAATAATAATATTTGTACATATCATCTTTCATTTATACTTTGTATAATAATATTAATGATACAAATATTAATAAAATTAGTGAAATTAATGGTAATAGTTTTACTATTATTTATATTACTTATTGAATCTTTAATATTATAATTTACAATATATGTATAATATTACCTATGTATAGAATTTGTTTGTATATATATATTTACATATTTGTTTACACACAAATGTTCGTGAATCGTCGGGGATGGTCAAAGGTTATCTAACACCATATTATTAGTTCAAAAATTTCGAAACTTAACATTACAGACATTGCTTATCGTGTCGAAATCATATAAAGATTAAGTTTAAATTTGGTCAGAAATTCCCGGGTCGTCACAGTACCTACCCGTTAAAGAAATTTCGTCCCGAAATTTGAGTGAGGTGGCCATGACTAACAATAAAAATGTTTTCATGACGAATATGAGTTAATAATTAGAGTTTTATCATCATTGGGTAATATGAATAAAACAATTCGATTACTCGAAGAGTACGAATGAAGCTATCACTAAATAGTGAAATGAGAAAGACATGCTTCATCATAACTTTTGACTAGTCGTGGTTGAATTTAGAAAAAATAAGGATGCGTCTTTAACTTTTGACGTTGTTTTGGTTGAATTCCGGAATTCAAGTGATTCAAAAGAAAATCTTGGAAATCTATAAGATTTGATTCTTCGGCGAATGAGGAGATTAAAATCTCTATAATTATATACGGTGATCTGCCTCGATTACTCTGTCTGATATTTCTATTATAAATTAAACTTTTTCCGTTCCATTATTTTCACCATTCCTATACCTTATTTCTTAATTCTTACATCCAAAAGATTGTGAAAATGCTTAATCCAGTTCTGATCTCTATCCTTATCCTGACTATCGCCACAATCATTCTCCTTTTCCAACTTCCACCGGAGGAATTTGTTTTTCTTCTACTTTGCCCTTGGGGTTATAGTGTTTTTAATTCTTCCGTGTCTTTATGTTGCGATAAACATTGACATACACGGTTTGTAATTTTCGTGTTGTTATCGGGCTTTATATTTTCTCTTATATTTTGGAGCTCTTTGCCTTTTTATTATCCTCCCGACCTCTAGTAAAGCGATTAACGGTCCAGAATTCGTAAGTATGGAATTTCGGATAAACATCATGTTCTAAATAAGAAAAAAATGTATTAGCACGATTTGATTTGTCAAATTACCAGAATCACTGAGAATAGAACTATCAAGAATATATTTTCTTGATATGTTCAGAAGTTAAGCAGAATGAAAGAGTTATGTAATGTAGTGACCCGAACTTTTCCATGTTTATATATATTAATTGAGATTGATGTTTACATGATTAAATGTTTCCAACATGTTAAGCAATCAAACTTGTTAAGACTTGATTAATTGAAATATGTTTCATATAGACAATTGACCACCCAAGTTGACCGGTGATTCACGAACGTTAAAACTTGTAAAAACTATACGATGACATATATATGGTTATATATATAGTTAACATGTTTTTATTATAAGTATGTATCTCATTAGGTATTTTAACAATGAGTTATATACATAAAAATGAGACTATTAATTTAAGAAACTCGAAAACGATATATATAACGATTATCGTTATAACAACGTCTTACTAGGTACATATGAATCATATTAAGATATTGATACACTTGGTTAATTATGTTAAATGATAAGTAAATATATTATTATGTGTATTAACAATGAAATACATATGTAAAAATAAGACTACTAACTTAATGATTTCGAAATGAGACATATATGTAACGATTATCGTTGTAACGACATTTAACTGTATATACATCATACTGAGATATATTATATATCATAATATCATGATAATATAATAATTTAAAATCTCTTTTGATATTATAAACATTGGGTTAACAACATTTAACAAGATCGTTAACCTAAAGGTTTCAAAACAACACTTACATGTAACGACTAACGATGACTTAACGACTCAGTTAAAATGTATATACATGTAGTGTTTTAATATGTATTTATACACTTTTGAAAGACTTCAATACACTTATCAAAATACTTCTACTTAACAAAAATGCTTACAATTACATTCTCGTTCAGTTTCATCAACAATTCTACTCGTATGCACCCGTATTCGTACTCGTACAATACACAGCTTTTAGATGTATGTACTATTGGTATATACACTCCAATGATCAGCTCTTAGCAGCCCATGTGAGTCACCTAACACATGTGGGAACCATCATTTGGCAACTAGCATGAAATATCTCATAAGATTACAAAAATATGAGTAATCATTCATGACTTATTTACATGAAAACAAAATTACATATCCTTTATATCTAATCCATACACCAACGACCAAAAACACCTACAAACACTTTCATTCTTCAATTTTCTTCATCTAATTGAACTCTCTCAAGTTCTATCTTCAAGTTCTAAGTGTTCTTCATAAATTCCAAAAGTTCTAGTTTCATAAAATCAAGAATACTTTCAAGTTTGCTAGCTCACTTCCAATCTTGTAAGGTGATCATCCAACCTCAAGAAATCTTTGTTTCTTACAGTAGGTTATCATTCTAATACAAGGTAATAATCATATTCAAACTTTGGTTCAATTTCTATAACTATAACAATCTTATTTCAAGTGATGATCTTACTTGAACTTGTTTTCGTGTCATGATTTTGCTTCAAGAACTTTGAGCCATCCAAGGATCCATTGAAGCTAGATCCATTTTTCTCTTTTCCAGTAGGTTCATCCAAGGAACTTAAGGTAGTAATGATGTTCATAACATCATTCGATTCATACATATAAAGCTATCTTATTCGAAGGTTTAAACTTGTAATCACTAGAACATAGTTTAGTTAATTCTAAACTTGTTCGCAAACAAAAGTTAATCCTTCTAACTTGACTTTTAAAATCAACTAAACACATGTTCTATATCTATATGATATGCTAACTTAATGATTTAAAACCTGGAAACACGAAAAACACCGTAAAACCGGATTTACGCCGTCGTAGTAACACCGCGGGCTGTTTTGGGTTAGTTAATTAAAAACTATGATAAACTTTGATTTAAAAGTTGTTATTCTGAGAAAATGATTTTTATTATGAACATGAAACTATATCCAAAAATTATGGTTAAACTCAAAGTGGAAGTATGTTTTCTAAAATGGTCATCTAGACGTCGTTCTTTCGACTGAAATGACTACCTTTACAAAAACGACTTGTAACTTATTTTTCCGACTAGAAACCTATACTTTTTTTGTTTAGATTCATAAAATAGAGTTCAATATGAAACCATAGCAATTTGATTCACTCAAAACGGATTTAAAATGAAGAAGTTATGGGTAAAACAAGATTGGATAATTTTTCTCATTTTAGCTACGTGAAAATTGGTAACAAATCTATTCCAACCATAACTTAATCAACTTGTATTATATATTATGTAATCTTGAGATACCATAGACACGTATACAATGTTTCGACCTATCATGTCGACACATCTATATATATTTCGGAACAACCATAGACACTCTATATGTGAATGTTGGAGTTAGCTATACAGGGTTGAGGTTGATTCCAAAATATATATAGTTTGAGTTGTGATCAATACTGAGATACGTATACACTGGGTCGTGGATTGATTCAAGATAATATTTATCGATTTATTTCTGTACATCTAACTGTAGACAACTAGTTGTAGGTTACTAACGAGGACAGCTGACTTAATAAACTTAAAACATCAAAATATATTAAAAGTGTTGTAAATATATTTTGAACATACTTTGATATATATGTATATATTGTTATAGGTTCGTGAATCAACCAGTGGCCAAGTCTTACTTCCCGACGAAGTAAAAATCTGTGAAAGTGAGTTATAGTCCCACTTTTAAAATCTAATATTTTTGGGATGAGAATACATGCAGGTTTTATAAATGATTTACAAAATAGACACAAGTACGTGAAACTACATTCTATGGTTGAATTATCGAAATCGAATATGCCCCTTTTTATTAAGTCTGGTAATCTAAGAATTAGGGAACAGACACCCTAATTGACGCGAATCCTAAAGATAGATCTATTGGGCCTAACAAACCCCATCCAAAGTACCGGATGCTTTAGTACTTCGAAATTTATATCATATCCGAAGGGTGTCCCGGAATGATGGGGATATTCTTATATATGCATCTTGTTATTGTCGGTTACCAGGTGTTCACCATATGAATGATTTTTATCTCTATGTATGGGATGTGTATTGAAATATGAAATCTTGTGGTCTATTGTTACGATTTGATATATATAGGTTAAACCTATAACTCACCAACATTTTTGTTGACGTTTTAAGCATGTTTATTCTCAGGTGATTATTAAGAGCTTCCGCTGTCGCATACTTAAATAAGGACAAGATTTGGAGTCCATGCTTGTATGATATTGTGTAAAAACTGCATTCAAGAAACTTATTTTGTTGTAACATATTTGTATTGTAAACCATTATGTAATGGTCGTGTGTAAACAGGATATATTAGATTATCATTATTTGATAATCTACGTAAAGCTTTTTAAACCTTTATTGATGAAATAAAGGTTATGGTTTGTTTAAAAATGAATGCAGTCTTTGAAAAACGTCTCATATAGAGGTTAAAACCTCGCAACGAAATCAATTAATATGGAACGTTTTTAATCAATAAGAACGGGACATTTCAGTTGGTATCAGAGCGTTGGTCTTAGAGAACCAGAAAATTTGCATTAGTGTGTCTTATCGAGTTTGTTAGGATGCATTAGTGAGTCTGGACTTCGACCGTGTTTTCTTTAAAAATGATTGCTTAACATTTTTGTTGGAAACTATATATTTTTAACATATGAATATTATGTGATATATTAATCTCTTAACGTGTTTGATATTATGTGATAGATGTCTATCTCTAGAACAAGTCCCATTGACTCACCTAATAATAATGAAGAGTCAAATGTAAATTGGAATGATTTGTGGACTGATTCACAAGTTCCCGAAGAGGAACCGGAAGAAGAGTCGGAACCGGAAGAAGAATCGGAACCGGAAGAAGAATCGGAACCGGATGAAGAAATAGAACCGGTGGGGGAAATAATAAAACGGTTAAGTAAAAGAAAATCCTCAACCAACCGACCAAAGTTAATTATGGTCAATGGTGTTTCCGCCAAGGAAGCAAAATATTGGGAGGATTACCAATTCTCCGATGAATCGGATTCCGACGAGAATTCCGATGATGTTATAGAAATTACCCCAACTGAATTTAAAAAGGCAAAAGAAAATAATAAGGGAAAGGGCATAAAAATAGAGAAATCTAATTCCAACCCCGATGAATTTATATGTATCGTCAACCCCCGAAGTCCTTAAGTTGTAACAATGACCCGGGAACCTCTAAACCACCAGGTTTTTCTAAACCAATGTGGACAACGACGGCTCGTATTAGGGGAACATCATATATCCCTAGAAACTTGGCAAAACGAACCAAAACCGAAGAAGAAGAAACGAGCGAGTCGGAATAAGATAGTTGTATTCGTGTGGTGTAATATATGGAATATAGTGTTCTTATGCTTTATGATATATGTAAAAATTGCTTGTATTAATAAGTATTTTTTTATGAATCTAACTCTTGTCTATTTTACAGTTTAAAAACACAAAATGGATAGACAACCCAATATTTTAAGAGACCTACCCGGAGACATGATTGATGAAATCTTGTCTAGAGTCGGCCAGAATTCTTCGGCACAACTATTTAAGGCGAGATCAGTTTGTAAGACATTCGAAGAACGTTCCAAAAATGTCTTGGTTTATAAGAGACTTTCGTTTGAAAGATGGGGGATATCACATTGGGAAACCCATAAGTTACGATGTGTTTACTTTGACGCATATATTGCGGGGAACCCAAATGCTATTTTACGCAACGGGTTAAGAAATTATTTTGACTCAATATATCCGAATATTGGACTTCGTGATTTAGAAAAAGCGGCTAACATGCAACATAAAGAAGCATGTTATGCTTACGGATTAGTAATGTTCGCTTCTCACCAAAGTGAGAACAAGAACATCGGGCTACAACTATTAAACAAAACGTTTCCACAAGTGACGGAGTCGGTAATTGGGGTAAGAAATGAGGTTTTTAGATTATTACGGGACTGTTGGACATTACGTAACCCTCGTCCCTTTGATGACGTTACAACACGCTGTCTTATCAACGACCATAACGGTTATGTTGCACAAGACCAAGGATGGGAAGTAGTCCTAGTAAAACCAGAATGCATGACTTGTTTCTGGACGTATGAATTACGTGTATTTATTGCCTTTGCTGAACGACTTGTGTACTAGCTAGAATTGTCTTCACAACTATCTTGTATCAAAGTTATTGTGTGCTATATTTCATGCTTTATGTAAAATAAGCGGTATTGTAAGTTTGTAAAATATTGTATAAAAGTTTGAACGCGAAATATTATTATAATCAGTTTTTCATATAGAATTGTAGTAGTTGAATTGTATATTAGCTACTAAGTATGAACTTAACGGGTAGGTACTACCCGAATTTAAACTTATAAAACGCTAATATGAAGAAAAAGCTTTTATAAATGAGTTCATATTATGCTACGAAATACTATTAACTACTCTTAATATTCTGTATGATTAACTTGTTCCATTTAACTATTTTGAAGGAAATGGCACCGACTACTCGACAGACCGTGAATATGAATGAAGAGGAATTCCGTACTTTTCTAGCTTCAAACATAGCCGCAGTACAGGCTGCGCTACATACCAACAATAACCTTGGATCTAGCAGTACAGGAAATCGTGTAGGATGCACCTACAAAGAATTCACTGCCTGCAAACCTTTGGAATTTGATGGAACCGAAGGACCGATCGGATTGAAACGGTGGACCGAGAAGGTTGAATCGGTGTTTGCCATAAGTAAGTGTACTGAAGAGGACAAAGTGAAGTACGCTACGCATACCTTCACAGGTTCTGCGTTAACATGGTGGAATACCTATCTAGAGCAAGTGGGACAAGATGATGCGTACGCACTACCGTGGTCAGCATTCAAGCACTTGATGAACGAGAAGTACCGTCCCAGAACCGAGGTCAATAAGCTCAAGACAGAACTTAGAGGGTTACGAACCCAAGGATTTGATATTACCACGTACGAAAGACGATTCACAGAATTGTGCCTATTGTGTCCGGGAGCATTCGAAGATGAGGAAGAGAAGATCGACGCATTTGTGAAAGGATTACCGGAAAGAATCCAAGAAGATATAAGTTCACACGAGCCCGTCTCCATACAA
Source organism: Rutidosis leptorrhynchoides (assembly GCF_046630445.1). Classification (NCBI taxonomy): domain Eukaryota; kingdom Viridiplantae; phylum Streptophyta; class Magnoliopsida; order Asterales; family Asteraceae; genus Rutidosis; species Rutidosis leptorrhynchoides. The sequence continues at coordinate 106,493,971 of NC_092341.1, forward strand.
CAGGCATGTAGAATGGCTCACAAACTAGTGAACCAGATTGAAGAAAGAATTAAAGAACAGACTGCTGAAGAGGCCAATGTGAAGCAAGTCAAAAGAAAGTGGGAGGAAAACGGTGATAAGAATCACCAATACAACAACAACAGCAATTACAACAATAATCGCAACAATTATCCCAACAATCGCAACATCAATCGCAACTACAACAAACGGCCCAACAACAACAACAACAACAACAACAGCAACTACAACAATCATCCCAACAACAATAATAACCGCAACAACAACAACAATCAGAAGCAACTATGCCAAAGGTGTGAAAAGAATCACTCGGGGTTCTGCACCAAATTTTGCAACAAGTGTAAAAGAAATGGTCATAGCGCGGCGAAGTGTGAGGTCTACGGACCAGGGGTTAATAGAACGAAAGGAACAAATGGTGTCAGAACGAGTAATGGCGGAGCAAGTAGTGTCGGAGCAAGTTATGCCAATGTAGTTTGTTATAAATGTGGAAAACCAGGCCACATTATTAGAAATTGCCCGAACCAGGAGAACACGAATGGACAAGGCCGTGGAAGAGTTTTCAATATTAATGCGGTAGAGGCACAGGAAGACCCGGAGCTTGTTACGGGTACGTTTCTTATTGACAATAAATCTGCTTACGTTTTATTTGATTCGGGTGCGGATAAAAGCTATATGAGTAGAGATTTTTGTGCTAAATTAAGTTGTCCATTGACGCCTTTGGATAGTAAATTTTTACTCGAATTAGCAAATGGTAAATTAATTTCAGCAGATAATATATGTCGGAATCGAGAAATTAAACTGGTTAGCGAAACATTTAAGATTGATTTGATACCAGTAGAGTTAGGGAGTTTTGATGTGATAATCGGTATGGACTGGTTGAAAGAAGTGAAAGCGGAGATCGTTTGTTACAAAAATGCAATTCGCATTATACGAGAAAAAGGAAAACCCTTAATGGTGTACGGAGAAAAGGGCAACACGAAGCTACATCTTATTAGTAATTTGAAGGCACAAAAACTAATAAGAAAAGGTTGCTATGCTATTCTAGCACACGTCGAGAAAGTACAAACTGAAGAAAAGAGCATCAATGATGTTCCCATTGCAAAAGAATTTCCCGATGTATTTCCGAAAGAATTACCGGGATTACCCCCACATCGATCCGTTGAATTTTAAATAGATCTTGTACCAGGAGCTGCACCAATAGCTCGTGCTCCTTACAGACTCGCACCCAGCGAGATGAAAGAACTGCAAAGCCAATTACAAGAACTTTTAGAGCGTGGTTTCATTCGACCAAGCACATCACCGTGGGGAGCTCCTGTTTTGTTTGTCAAGAAGAAAGATGGTACATTCAGGTTGTGTATCGACTACCGAGAGTTGAACAAACTTACCATCAAGAACCGCTACCCACTACCGAGAATCGACGACTTATTTGATCAACTACAAGGCTCGTCTGTTTATTCAAAGATTGACTTACGTTCCGGGTATCATCAAATGCGGGTGAAAGAAGATGATATTCCAAAGACTGCTTTCAGAACACGTTACGGTCATTACGAGTTTATGGTCATGCCGTTTGGTTTAACTAATGCACCAGCTGTGTTCATGGACCTTATGAACCGAGTGTGTGGACCATACCTTGACAAGTTTGTCATTGTTTTCATTGATGACATACTTATTTACTCAAAGAATGACCAAGAACACGGTGAACATTTGAGAAAGGTGTTAGAAGTATTGAGGAAGGAAGAATTGTACGCTAAGTTTTCAAAGTGTGCATTTTGGTTGGAAGAAGTTCAATTCCTCGGTCACATAGTGAACAAAGAAGGTATTAAGGTGGATCCGGCAAAGATAGAAACTGTTGAAAAGTGGGAAACCCCGAAAACTCCGAAACACATACGCCAGTTTTTAGGACTAGCTGGTTACTACAGAAGGTTCATCCAAGACTTTTCCAGAATAGCAAAACCCTTGACTGCATTAACGCATAAAGGGAAGAAATTTGAATGGAATGATGAACAAGAGAAAGCGTTTCAGTTATTGAAGAAAAAGCTAACTACGGCACCTATATTGTCATTGCCTGAAGGGAATGATGATTTTGTGATTTATTGTGACGCATCAAAGCAAGGTCTCGGTTGTGTATTAATGCAACGAACGAAGGTGATTGCTTATGCGTCTAGACAATTGAAGATTCACGAACAAAATTATACGACGCATGATTTGGAATTAGGCGCGGTTGTTTTTGCATTAAAGACTTGGAGGCACTACTTATATGGGGTCAAAAGTATTATATATACCGACCACAAAAGTCTTCAACACATATTTAATCAGAAACAACTGAATATGAGGCAGCGTAGGTGGATTGAATTATTGAATGATTACGATTTTGAGATTCGTTACCACCCGGGGAAGGCAAATGTGGTAGCCGATGCCTTGAGCAGGAAGGATAGAGAACCCATTCGAGTAAAATCTATGAATATAATGATTCATAATAACATTACTACTCAAATAAAGGAGGCGCAACAAGGAGTTTTAAAAGAGGGAAATTTAAAGGATGAAATACCCAAAGGATCGGAGAAGCATCTTAATATTCGGGAAGACGGAACCCGGTATAGGGCTGAAAGGATTTGGGTACCAAAATTTGGAGATATGAGAGAAATGGTACTTAGAGAAGCTCATAAAACCAGATACTCAATACATCCTGGAACGGGGAAGATGTACAAGGATCTCAAGAAACATTTTTGGTGGCCGGGTATGAAAGCCGATGTTGCTAAATACGTAGGAGAATGTTTGACGTGTTCTAAGGTCAAAGCTGAGCATCAGAAACCATCAGGTCTACTTCAACAACCCGAAATCCCGGAATGGAAATGGGAAAACATTACCATGGATTTCATCACTAAATTGCCAAGGACTGCAAGTGGTTTTGATACTATTTGGGTAATAGTTGATCGTCTCACCAAATCAGCACACTTCCTACCAATAAGAGAAGATGACAAGATGGAGAAGTTAGCACGACTGTATTTGAAGGAAGTCGTCTCCAGACATGGAATACCAATCTCTATTATCTCTGATAGGGATGGCAGATTTATTTCAAGATTCTGGCAGACATTACAGCAAGCATTAGGAACTCGTCTAGACATGAGTACTGCCTATCATCCACAAACTGATGGGCAGAGCGAAAGGACGATACAAACGCTTGAAGACATGCTACGAGCATGTGTTATTGATTTCGGAAACAGTTGGGATCGACATCTACCGTTAGCAGAATTTTCCTACAACAACAGCTACCATTCAAGCATTGAGATGGCGCCGTTTGAAGCACTTTATGGTAGAAAGTGCAGGTCTCCGATTTGTTGGAGTGAGGTGGGGGATAGACAGATTACGGGTCCGGAGATTATACAAGAAACTACCGAGAAGATCATCCAAATTCAACAACGGTTGAAAACCGCCCAAAGTCGACAAAAGAGCTACGCTGACATTAAAAGAAAAGATATAGAATTTGAAATTGGAGAGATGGTCATGCTTAAAGTTTCACCTTGGAAAGGCGTTGTTCGATTTGGTAAACGAGGGAAATTAAATCCAAGGTATATTGGACCATTCAAGATTATTGATCGTGTCGGACCAGTAGCTTACCGACTTGAGTTACCTCAACAACTCGCGGCTGTACATAACACTTTCCACGTCTCGAATTTGAAGAAATGTTTTGCTAAAGAAGATCTCACTATTCCGTTAGATGAAATCCAAATCAACGAAAAACTCCAATTCATCGAAGAACCCGTCGAAATAATGGATCGTGAGGTTAAAAGACTTAAGCAAAACAAGATACCAATTGTTAAGGTTCGATGGAATGCTCGTAGAGGACCCGAGTTCACCTGGGAGCGTGAAGATCAGATGAAGAAGAAATACCCGCATCTATTTCCAGAAGATTCGTCAACACCTTCAACAGCTTAAAATTTCGGGACGAAATTTATTTAACGGGTAGGTACTGTAGTGACCCGAACTTTTCCATGTTTATATATATTAATTGAGATTGATGTTTACATGATTAAATGTTTCCAACATGTTAAGCAATCAAACTTGTTAAGACTTGATTAATTGAAATATGTTTCATATAGACAATTGACCACCCAAGTTGACCGGTGATTCACGAACGTTAAAACTTGTAAAAACTATACGATGACATATATATGGTTATATATATAGTTAACATGTTTTTATTATAAGTATGTATCTCATTAGATATTTTAACAATGAGTTATATACATAAAAATGAGACTATTAATTTAAGAAACTCGAAAACGATATATATAACGATTATCGTTATAACAACGTCTTACTAGGTACATATGAATCATATTAAGATATTGATACACTTGGTTAATTATGTTAAATGATAAGTAAATATATTATTATGTGTATTAACAATGAAATACATAAGTAAAAATAAGACTACTAACTTAATGATTTCGAAATGAGACATATATGTAACGATTATCGTTGTAACGACATTTAACTGTATATACATCATACTGAGATATATTATATATCATAATATCATGATAATATAATAATTTAAAATCTCTTTTGATATTATAAACATTGGGTTAACAACATTTAACAAGATCGTTAACCTAAAGGTTTCAAAACAACACTTACATGTAACGACTAACGATGACTTAACGACTCAGTTAAAATGTATATACATGTAGTGTTTTAATATGTATTTATACACTTTTGAAAGACTTCAATACACTTATCAAAATACTTCTACTTAACAAAAATGCTTACAATTACATTCTCGTTCAGTTTCATCAACAATTCTACTCGTATGCACCCGTATTCGTACTCGTACAATACACAGCTTTTAGATGTATGTACTATTGGTATATACACTCCAATGATCAGCTCTTAGCAGCCCATGTGAGTCACCTAACACATGTGGGAACCATCATTTGGCAACTAGCATGAAATATCTCATAAGATTACAAAAATATGAGTAATCATTCATGACTTATTTACATGAAAACAAAATTACATATCCTTTATATCTAATCCATACACCAACGACCAAAAACACCTACAAACACTTTCATTCTTCAATTTTCTTCATCTAATTGAACTCTCTCAAGTTCTATCTTCAAGTTCTAAGTGTTCTTCATAAATTCCAAAAGTTCTAGTTTCATAAAATCAAGAATACTTTCAAGTTTGCTAGCTCACTTCCAATCTTGTAAGGTGATCATACAACCTCAAGAAATCTTTGTTTCTTACAGTAGGTTATCATTCTAATACAAGGTAATAATCATATTCAAACTTTGGTTCAATTTCTATAACTATAACAATCTTATTTCAAGTGATGATCTTACTTGAACTTGTTTTCGTGTCATGATTTTGCTTCAAGAACTTTGAGCCATCCAAGGATCCATTGAAGCTAGATCCATTTTTCTCTTTTCCAGTAGGTTCATCCAAGGAACTTAAGGTAGTAATGATGTTCATAACATCATTCGATTCATACATATAAAGCTATCTTATTCGAAGGTTTAAACTTGTAATCACTAGAACATAGTTTAGTTAATTCTAAACTTGTTCGCAAACAAAAGTTAATCCTTCTAACTTGACTTTTAAAATCAACTAAACACATGTTCTATATCTATATGATATGCTAACTTAATGATTTAAAACCTGGAAACACGAAAAACACCGTAAAACCGGATTTACGCCGTCGTAGTAACACCGCGGGCTGTTTTGGGTTAGTTAATTAAAAACTATGATAAACTTTGATTTAAAAGTTGTTATTCTGAGAAAATGATTTTTATTATGAACATGAAACTATATCCAAAAATTATGGTTAAACTCAAAGTGGAAGTATGTTTTCTAAAATGGTCATCTAGACGTCGTTCTTTCGACTGAAATGACTACCTTTACAAAAACGACTTGTAACTTATTTTTCCGACTAGAAACCTATACTTTTTTTGTTTAGATTCATAAAATAGAGTTCAATATGAAACCATAGCAATTTGATTCACTCAAAACGGATTTAAAATGAAGAAGTTATGGGTAAAACAAGATTGGATAATTTTTCTCATTTTAGCTACGTGAAAATTGGTAACAAATCTATTCCAACCATAACTTAATCAACTTGTATTATATATTATGTAATCTTGAGATACCATAGACACGTATACAATGTTTCGACCTATCATGTCGACACATCTATATATATTTCGGAACAACCATAGACACTCTATATGTGAATGTTGGAGTTAGCTATACAGGGTTGAGGTTGATTCCAAAATATATATAGTTTGAGTTGTGATCAATACTGAGATACGTATACACTGGGTCGTGGATTGATTCAAGATAATATTTATCGATTTATTTCTGTACATCTAACTGTGGACAACTAGTTGTAGGTTACTAACGAGGACAGCTGACTTAATAAACTTAAAACATCAAAATATATTAAAAGTGTTGTAAATATATTTTGAACATACTTTGATATATATGTATATATTGTTATAGGTTCGTGAATCAACCAGTGGCCAAGTCTTACTTCCCGACGAAGTAAAAATCTGTGAAAGTGAGTTATAGTCCCACTTTTAAAATCTAATATTTTTGGGATGAGAATACATGCAGGTTTTATAAATGATTTACAAAATAGACACAAGTACGTGAAACTACATTCTATGGTTGAATTATCGAAATCGAATATGCCCCTTTTTATTAAGTCTGGTAATCTAAGAATTAGGGAACAGACACCCTAATTGACGCGAATCCTAAAGATAGATCTATTGGGCCTAACAAACCCCATCCAAAGTACCGGATGCTTTAGTACTTCGAAATTTATATCATATCCGAAGGGTGTCCCGGAATGATGGGGATATTCTTATATATGCATCTTGTTATTGTCGGTTACCAGGTGTTCACCATATGAATGATTTTTATCTCTATGTATGGGATGTGTATTGAAATATGAAATCTTGTGGTCTATTGTTACGATTTGATATATATAGGTTAAACCTATAACTCACCAACATTTTTGTTGACGTTTTAAGCATGTTTATTCTCAGGTGATTATTAAGAGCTTCCGCTGTCGCATACTTAAATAAGGACAAGATTTGGAGTCCATGCTTGTATGATATTGTGTAAAAACTGCATTCAAGAAACTTATTTTGTTGTAACATATTTGTATTGTAAACCATTATGTAATGGTCGTGTGTAAACAGGATATATTAGATTATCATTATTTGATAATCTACGTAAAGCTTTTTAAACCTTTATTGATGAAATAAAGGTTATGGTTTGTTTAAAAATGAATGCAGTCTTTGAAAAACGTCTCATATAGAGGTCAAAACCTCGCAACGAAATCAATTAATATGGAACGTTTTTAATCAATAAGAACGGGACATTTCATGTAACATGGCACATGATGACGTTATGATCTGTGAATCATCACATTCCATTAGAAACTCAGCATGACTTACTGTAATATAGTCACGTTGATCAAGTGTCATTATATTATACTAACTCGTGCATCAGTTCCCAACATTACTTCAATAACATTCATATTTTAAGCTTGAAAGTTTACAGAATATAGAAACTAACAGTTTCTATATGATGTAACACTGATAGCACGAAAAAAATTCATGATTTCAGATAAGAATAGTTATGAAAATATCTTCAGAAATATGGAGGATATTTATAATGAAAGATATGATAATATCTCGGAATATCTAAGAGCAGAGGATGATAGAAACTATTGTCTGCAAGAGTTTAGAGTAAGGAGCAAGATATTCGCTAAAGACTTTAGCAGGCATTGATTCATTTGGATTCTTTGAAGTCAAACTTATTCTTGTGATTTGTCCACGACTTCCTTCATAGTTTCGCATAATCCGCTTTCGGTACTAAATTTTTCTATTGAATGTTTCCAATACTCCATTCTTTATCATCAAACTTTCGACAGTTAAGGTCGTGTACAGTTTTGCCGCTGTATTCAGCTTTTTCAGAATTTGTGGTATTGATTTGTAGACTGGGTGCTTTTCAGAATTTCAGAATTAAAGACAATAATTCTAAAAGATAAATGTCATACATATAACTGTTGATGTAGATATGTTGTGCGTTTTCAAAGTACTGATTGCTGATTCCCGATAGTTGGTATGGCAGTTCTCGTTATCAGATGCAGATAAGTAGATGATAGGATTTCAATGAATATAATAACTTTTCATAATTTCAAAGATCAATGATGTTGCTGGTAAGTTTAATGCTAATGTAGTGAGATATAAACGGTTTTTCGGTATCGATGACGAAAGGCAATTTATATATCAGGGTTATAATAAGGTTGTTTTCGAACGAAAAATCGAAGTTGACTTGCTGAAGCTGTGACAAAATTGGCTAATTTGGAAAGAGATTGCAAAGTTATTTTCGGTAATAACAACTCCCAAAGGGTTAGCACAGATACGTTTTAAACATTTACTCAGGTTCCTAGTGTTTTCAGGTGCATAACTATATGCATCAATATTTTCTTTCATAGATGAAGTGCGGTTGGTTCATCCCCTCGATTGAGGTGTTTTCAAGGATCATGAAAGATTTGAACGCAGATTGTATTCGTCAAGATACAAATGAAGTTTAAGATGAAATCAAGTGGCAAACTTGAAGAATTGTTTAGTTTCATAAGTTATAATCAATATTTTAATTCATTTTTAATTGTCCAATCTTATTAGTCCACAGTCGATAGTCCACAGTTGACAGTTCAATAATTCATATATAATTTAATATATAATATTCGAATTAATTAATACGTATCGTGACCCGTGTACATGTCTCAGACTCGATCACAACTCAAATTATATATATTATTATAGAATCAACCTTAACCCTGTATAGAGAACTCGATCATTACTGTATATAGAGTGTATATGGTTATTCCAAATAATATATATAGATGCGTCGATATGATATGTCAAAACTTTGTATACGTGTCCCGATATTTAAAGTGCGTAAAATAAATAAATAAAATTAAATGACGATAAATAAAGTGCATAAAGTAAATAACAGAAATTAAATGACGATAAATAAAATTGCGAGAATGTAAATTGCGATAATTAAATTGTGATAAATAAAATGTAATACGGAATTAACAGTTAGCTAGGAACAGGTAGCTAAGATTTTGTTAGCGTGAATTCTTAATAGAATTTCTCATAGTTAATTTGTTTGTTTCTAACAAATTTTATTTTGTCCAATGTTTTCTTCATTATGCCACTTGTTGGATTCTGGTAAATCAAAATCCGAATATGAAATTGGATGGAAATGGTTATTCTGCGGTGAACGGATTTGTATATTGGTGGATGTAAGTAGGATAATAAATGACCGTTGAATTAGATTCAAAGAATGTACAGTGTAACTTATTAATGTGAAATCTAAATATTCCTCGGGTATTACCTACCAGTTAAAATATTTTCACCATTAACAGTTTGTACGAAAGAATTTTTAATTACAATCTTTATGAAAATATATATACATATATATTTTCTTCAGATGTAATCATGGATTTAATGAGTCAATATGATATTAAACTCATTTGATTTACCGTTTGAACAAGAATATATAATCTCTAAAACATTAGAGTTTACATAATCATCATGTCGAACGAAGATAAATGATGTAGAACGTCATGTAAAACGATGATTATGCTTGAGGTATAGATTGCGAGGCTGAGACGTGTGATGACGTTGTTGTTGTTGGTACTGGTTATGCTGTTGATGCTGCTGATGGTGGTACTGTTGCTGTCGGTGCTACAAGTGTTGTTGGTGCTGAGGTTGGTGATGATGTTGGTGTAGTAAGTATAGCTTGTAGATCACGCACCATTCTTGTCAAGGTTTCTATCCTACCCTCTATCATTTCTATCCATCCACTCATCTGATTCGATAGATCTTGATTATCAATTCGAAGTTCCCTAACTTCTTCTAATATTCCCCTTCGATTGGTATTCGGAAGTAGAGGTTGAATATTTTCTGAGGTTGTAGTAATGCGACCTTCGAGGCAGAATATTTTAGCAAGAAGGGTGAATACAATGTTGTGCATAGGTTCACCGGTAAGTACATCGTTTTCTCCGATGTTAGGAGGTAAGTTTGGTTAGCGGTAGGGCTCGCCTTCTTCATTTCTCCATTGAGCGAGTAAGTCTCGGACCCACCCCCATCTCCTCCAGAAAGAAAAATAAGTAAATGGTTGAGGCACTTCTGGTTCATTGACTTCGGAGTCTGCTTCAATATACATCTCAAAATCGCTTCCGGAACTAATGGAATCCAAGCTAGGTGTAGGATCCATCTCTCACGATCAGTTAAAGAGTTTTGATATGAAATGATTTTTGAATATTGAATGATATTCTAATTATATACAGAATATCTATACATACTTCCTAAGATCCCGTGAATTACGGAGAAAATTAAGGAAACGTGTCAGATAATGTCTACAGTGACAGATACGCTAAGATATAGATTTTGTCTATACACTATTCATGCAATCATTGCAGTAAGATGTGTCTAGACTAAGAATAAATAGCAGGTAATTTCCTAAGGATGATAAACTGATGATTTCCAACAAAGATGATAAGCAAAATTTTTGACATGCAGACACGGTCGAAGTCCAGACTCACTAATGCATCCTAACGACTTATCAGTTATACACACTAATGCAGACCTGGTTCGCTAAGACCACCGCTCTGATACCAACTGTAGAGACCCGTCCTAATCCATCCGGACGAAGTCCATATCAATTATAAACGATTCACAACAGTTGATTACATCGCGAGGTACTTGACCTCTGTATGATACATTTTACAAACATTGCATTCGTTTTTGAAAAGACAATATTTCATTACATAGAAAGTTGACGACATGCATACCATTTCATAATATATCTTACTATAATTGAATTAATAATAATCTTGATGAACTCAACGACTCGAATGCAACGTCTTTTGAAATATGTCATGAATGACTCCAAGTAATATCTCTAAGATAAGCAAATGCACAGCGGAAGATTTCTTTCATACCTGAGAATAAACATGCTTTCAAGTGTCAACCAAAAAGGTTGGTGAGTTCATTAGTTTATCATAAATAATCAATTCATAAATTTTAATAGACCACAAGATTTCATATTTCTATTTCTCATAAACATACGTCCCATGCATAGAGACAAAAATATCATTCATATGGATTGAACACCTGGTAACCGACATTCACAATATGCATATAAGAATATCCCCATCATTCCGGGATCCTCCTTCGGACATGATATAAATTTCGAAGTACTAAAGCATCTGGTATTTTGGATGGGGCTTGTTGGGCCCGATAGACCTACCTTTAGAGTTCGCGTCAATTAGGGTGTCTGTTGCCTAATTCTTAGATTACCAGACTTAATAAAAGGGGCATATTCGATTTCGATAATTCAACCATATAATGTAGTTTTGATTACTTGTGTCTATTTCGTAAAAACATTTATAAAAATTGCGCATGTATTCTCAGCCCAAAAATATAAAGGGACCAAAGGAGGGCTGCGGTTTTCCTAGTTCATGTTTCCATCAACACCACAAAACCATCACCCCCATGATGCAACAACCACTTTTCATTTTTTTTCTTTCGATCAAACATCACCTTGCTCGATCTTATTACGTTTCTATTCTACTCATCCTCACCGAAAACCATCACCCTTATCACCGACAACCACCATCTCCATCAAAGACCACCACAACCACGAAACCCAAATCAGCTGCAACTCGTTTGGAGTTATTGCCGCGTCATTTTTCTTTTACGATCATGAAACCACTTGCTAAACTGGTTGACTTTTTGGTTATGTTCTGATGCTTTAAAAGTGAAAGAAACGATTGGAGTTTTGCTTTTGATCTTGTCGGTTAGAAAGGAAAAAAAAAGAAACGTAAACCTTTTTGTGGTATAATACAAGTTGGGCCGAATGATTTTGTGTTGGATCGTATTATTTTTGGGCCGTGTTCTTTTATTTTTTTTTCTTTTGGACTTATTTAATTTGTGGGTTAGGATATATGATTTGGGCTCCTTTTTAATTAGAAGGATTATATTAGTTTGGACTTTTAATGGACATCGATAAGTATGATAATGATATAAGTACAATGATGATGATCGTATGATTATGATGGTGATCGAGAAGAAGAAAATTAATGATGATGAAGTAGTTAGATAGTGATCACGAAATGATGATGATAATAGTTTGATGATATAGATTAGATGAAGAGGAATGATGATAATTGATGAAGATGAATGATCATGGTGACGATGGGACAACATGATAATAATGATAATGATGGTTACGGATGGTATGATGATGATGATATCATGATGTTATGATTCTATAATAAGTCAATGATGAGGTGAAGTGTTGATAATGATTAGGTAATAATGATGACAATTGTTATGAGGGTAGCTATGGTGATTATGCTTAATGATGTAAGATTTCGATGATGATGTTGATTATACTATCATGATGATAATGTTACGGTGTAATGAAGTTGATGATGATCCTAATGATGATAATGAGGGTAACCGAATGATGATGATGACTATGATAGAATTATGATGATGATCGGGTTCATGATGGGTTATATAAATATACATCTGAGTTTAGTCAGAAAAGTGAGGTCAGAGGAGTGGTTAAGGATGTTATCGGGTTAGTGGGAGGTCGCGGGTTCAAACCCGGACTTGGGCATTTTTTTTAAGGAATACTCCTTTGAGGTAGTTATTACTAATACTCTTATTATTATTATTTCATTATTATTTTTATAGTTATTATTATTATTATTATTATCATTATTATTATTATTATTATTATTATTATTATTATTATTATTACTACTATTTTTTATTAACACTATCTCCTTATCAAAAATAACATTTTTTTTAAAGTTATTATATTTATTAAAATTTCATTTAGGTTAGTATTGTTATTATGAACAATATTTATAAAAATACTTACATATATTAAACTATCGGTTTTTTTAAATATAATACTAAACATATATTTCTAGATATATTAATATAACAAAATGAATAAAAATTATTTTAAATGTATATATACAAAATAGATATAGATATATAACATAAAATTTAAGATATAATACATATAAATAAAGTATATGTACTAAATAAAAATTTAGTATAAAAAAATTTATATAACTACAAACACATAAATATTATATAAGTTATAAATGAAAATTATGAGATTACCATTACATGTTTTAATAAATATACAATTGATATAGGTTCGTGGATCCAAGGCCAACCTGCATTGTTCAGTTCCGTCGTATGCATATTTTACTACAAATATCGTATAGTGAGTTCATTTGCTCCCTTTTACACTTTACGTTTTTGGGCTGAGAATACATGCAAATGCTTTATTAACTGTTTTACAATATTTATATACGTGAGTTCATTTGATTCCCTTTTACTCTTTACATTTTTGGGACTGAGAATACATGCGCTGTTTTTACAACTGCTTATTTAATGCTTTTGAAATACATATTTGAACCGCGAATACATGAAATACTTTTATAAATGTTTGACGAAATAGACACAAGTACTTAAAACTACATTCTACGGCTAGATTATTAAACCGAATATGCCCCTTTTTTAGTCTGGTAATCTAAGAATTAGGGAACAGACACCCTAATTGACGCGAATTCTAAAGATAGATCTATCGGGCCCAACAAGCCCCATCCAAAGTACCGGATGCTTTAGTACTTCAAAATTTATATCATGTCCGAAGGAGGATCCCAGAATGATGGGGATATTCTTATATGCATATTGTGAATGTCGGTTACCAGGTGTTCAATTCATATGAATGATATTTTTGTCTCTATGCATGGGACGTATATTTATGAGATATGAAAATGAAAATCTTGTGGTCTATTAAAATGATGAAAATGATTATTTATGTTAAACTAATGAACTCACCAACCTTTTGGTTGACACTTTAAAGCATGTTTATTCTCAGGTATGAAAGAAATCTTCCGCTGTGCATTTGCTCATTTTAAAGATATTACTTGGAGTCATTCATGACATATTTCAAAAGACGTTGCATTCGAGTCGTTGAGTTCATCAAGATTATTATTAAGTCAATTATAGTTGGATATATTATGAAATGGTATGCATGCCGTCAACTTTCGATGTAATGAAAGATTGTCTTTTCAAAAACGAATGCAATGTTTGTAAAATGTATCATATAGAGGTTAAGTACCTCGCGATGTAATCAACTGTTGTAAATCGTTTATAATCGATATGGACTTCGTCCAGATGGATTAGGACGGGTCTCTACATACTCGGGTTTTTGTTTAGTAATTAAACTTGTCGGTCAAAACTTATAATTGATGTGTAAGTGAGCGTATGGAGCTCGGTGGTCAAATACTCGATTTGTGGTTGTTAAAACATGTAAATTTTATTTACTAATGTGGCGGGAAGCCACTGTGTTGATAAATGTCAATTACTTCGAAATTTGGTGTTGTATAATTTTTGTACAAGTCAGAATCAGTTCCAGGCCTATGTCGCACCGCGAGATTTAACGTACTTTTGTGATAGCTTTTTGATGGTCCCTGACCTTCAGTTTCCATTGTGGGTCACGCCGCGGCCAGATGGACCGCGCCGCGAGAATTGCCTGACAGGCTTGGCCTGTCCCTTTTAAAAAAAATGTTTTGCGATGTTTAATGGGTTGGGTCGTTACAAACAGACAAGGCGCACCGCGGCCTAGAGTGTGAACAAGGGTCGAGCTGAAGGAAAACTTCTGTTTTAGATTTTGCCTTGGAGGCGCGGCGTGGCTTCGTCTGCGAGGAAGTTTCCAAAATCGAGTTTTGTTGTTCCCAAAGCTATTTCTTTGTTTAGTTTTGCCTATTTAAGCATCTTATTGTAACCCATACATGTATCCACGAATTTTATCAATAAAGAACTCTCTTTGGTGGCCGAGGATTAAAGTAATCATCGTGATTACATATAACCTCGTTAAATTCTCCCGTCTTTATCGTTTTTTGCTAGTTTCTTCGTATACATCAACTATTTTCGTTTATTGAAAGTGGGTTTGACAACCTAGGGTTATCAAGTCTTGTTAGGGCTCATGTGCTTCATACCTAACAAGTGGTATCAGAGATTCGATTCGGTTTCAAGGGAACAATGGCGGAAAAGAGTGATGTGAAGATTGATAAATTTGATGGCAATGATTTTAGCTTTTGGAAGATGCAAATTGAAGATGTGCTCTATCAAAAGAAGCTTTACCAACCGTTGAAGGGTATTAAACCGGAAGAGATGACTCAAGGCGAGTGTAAAGACCCGTCCTAATCCATAAGAACGAATACAATAACATATGATTACATTGCGAGGTATTTGACCTCTATATGATACATTTTACAAACATTGCATTCGTTTTTAAAAGATAAACATTCATTACATCGAAAGTTAACAGGCATGCAAACCATTTCATAATATCCAACTATAAATGATCTAATCTGTCATTTACTTAATCATAATTTTTACTGAACTCAATGACTTGAATGCAACGTCTTTTGAAATATGCCATGAATGACTCCAAGTAATATCTTTAAATTGAGCAAATGCACAGCGGAAGATTTCTTTCAATCCTGAGAATAAACATGTTTTAAAGTGTCAACCAAAAGGTTGGTGAGTTCATTAGTTTATCATAATCGATCATTTCCATAATTTTAATAGACCACAAGATTTTCATATTTATAAACAGAACCTCTCGTCTGCATAAAGATAAAATCATTCATATGAATTGAACACCTGGTAACCGACATTAACAAAATGCATCTAGAATATCCCCAAACATACAGAACCTCTCGTCTGTATATACAGAACCTCTCGTCTGTATAAAAATTGAAGTACTAAAGCATCCATAACCTGGATGGGGGTTGTTAGGCCCAATAGATCTATCTTTAGGATTCGCGTCAATTAGGAACAGAACCTCTCGTCTGCCTAATTCTTATGTTACCAAGCTAAAAGGGGTGATATTCGATTTCGATAATCCAACCATAGAATGTAGTTTCGAGTACTTGTGTCTATTTCGTCAAACATTTATAAAAGCAGCGCATGTATTCTCAGTCCTAAAAATATATATTGCAAAACAATTTAAAAAGGGAGCAAATGAAAACTCACGATACAATATTTTGTAGTAAAAATATTCATACGGCGATACTGAACAATGCAGGGTTGGCCTCGAATTCACAAACCTATATCATTTGTATATATATTAAAACATATAATGGAAATCACATAATTTTATTTATTAATATATATTATTTATATATATTTATAGTTATATAGGATGTATATTAAATTCCATTTAAAAACATATACTTATATTATATCTTAAATTATATGTTATATATATTTATTTTGTATATATATTTTAAAATGATTGATATCTATTCATTTAGTTAGATTAATATATATCCATATATATATATATATATATATATATATATATATATATATATATATATATATACACATATTTATTATTATGTTTGAAATTCAATAGTTGGTTACATGTAAATATTTATCTAGATAATGTTAATATATAGTTATATGAAATATTAATATAGTTATAGTATATGTACTAAATACATTTTATACATCAAATTATTTATTTATTTAAAAAAATGATAGTTTCGATATTAGTGAGTTACTAATAATAATAACTTTATTAATAATGATAATACTAGTAATAATAATGATATATCATAAATTTTATTAATAATTATTTCGTTAATAATAACAATTAACATAATAACAATAATAATAATTAATGATAATAATAATAATAGTAATAATAATAATAACAATAATAATAGTAATAATAAAAATAAAAATAGAGGATAATCTTTGAAGACACACTTTAAAAAGAAATACGCCACTGCCGGGGCTCGAACCCGCAACCTCCCGTTCACTCAACACATCCCTAACCATCTGAACTAAACCGTTTTTCTGTTACAATACCAGTTCCATATTTATTTAACCCAAAACTCGTGTTCTATCTTCTCCTTCATCATCAAGATCCAATTGACTTAGAATCAAATTTTAACAATAATTATAGTTTGATTTAATATTGCCACTAACACAAAAACATCTTATACATGTGATTTTTAATTAACAAACACAAAAGAAATTAAAATTAAATGAAAACAGGACCAGCTGGTACGCGAAGAAAAAAAAAATTATGAACTCAACAATTGATTTTGATTTTTGGACTGTTTTAGGGAAAGATTACAACATAAAATATGTTACAAATCACTACTAGAAACTTTCTAACTCATCAATTGAACCAGAAACACCCAACCGAATTCTAATTTCTTGATGAACAAATAGTTTGACTTTTAAAACTAGAACTTTGTCTCCAAAATTCGTTCTTGATATAAAGAATTGAGTTTTGAATCTTTGCAGATAGTTTAAACGAAATATTTCTAACATAACTGCATTTAAGGATTTTAAAATTCAATTCGAATTCGAGATTTAGAATAAAAGTTGAGTCGTACAGAGTATTGGACTGTTAAAAAAATTTTGATGATTTTATTTGATTTAAACAGCTTGTGTTTGTTGTAAATGATATTGATAGTGATAATAAAACTGAATGGCTGTAATGCTCCATGAATTGATCCATTTATAATCAGATTGCAGTCGACAAACTCTCAATCAAAAACAGAAATAAAATAAAAAATAATATGTGATGTTAATTTGATTTGTACCAGCGATAATGATGTAAAATGTTTTTAGGAACATAACAAAAATCAATTACAGTATTAGATTAAGATGGGCAACTGATTTTGGATTCTTTCTTTGAAATAAACCGTATATAATTATCATAAATGAATAATTATATTAATAATAATAATATTATTAATACAAATAATACAAATACTAATACTAATACTAATAATACTAATACTAATAATTATAATAATAATAATAATAATAATAATAATAATATCAATAATTCTAATAAATATATTATTAATAATAATAATAATAGATAATAATGATACTAAAAATCATAAAATTGATAATTTTTATTAAGTTTAGTAATAATAATTAAAATAAGAATGATAACAATAATATTATTAATAATGCTAATAAAAACACTACTTATAATAAGATTAATATTATTAATGATAATAATAATAATAATAATAATAATAATAATAATAATAATAATAATAATAATAATAATAATAATAATAATAATAATAATAATAATAATAATAATAATAATAATAATAATAATAATAATACAACTTATACATATCAAATTTCATATATATCTATGATATTATTAATATTACAAATATTAATATTAATATTTACATTAATAATAATAATGAAATTAATGATCATAATATTAATATAACATTTATACTTTAACTTGTATTTACATATAATATATTAACCTTACATCTTATGAAATACTTATTTCATATAATAACTTATTTGATTATTTATATTTTTTTATATATATATTACAATATACATATAGAATTCATATATTTATATATAAATGTATTCTACTTACAACTTAATTATTTTATATCTTAATTTACATCATTCTAATGTTTAAATTATATTTTATTACTTCAAATTAATATATGTACTTACATTTATATATATATATATATATATATATATATATATATATATATATATATATATATATATATATATATATATATATATACATATATATATATGTATTACAAATAATTGTTCGTAAATCGTCGGGCATAGTCAAAGATTAACTAATTACATATACAAGTTCAAAAATTTTGAGACTCAACTTTACAGACTTTGCTTATCGTATCGAATTCATTTACAGATTAAGTTTAAATTTGGTCGGAAGTTTCCGGGTCGTCACAGTACCTACCCGTTAAAGAAATTTCGTCTCCGAAATTTTATCGAGATCGTCACGGCTAACAATAAGAATGTTTTCCTGACGAATATGAGCTGATAAATAGAGTTTTATTACTGTTGAGTAATATGGATAAGATAATTCGATTACTCGAAGAGTATGAGTGAAGCTATCACAAAAGAGTGAAATAGAGATTCGTCTTAACTTTTGACGTAGTCATGGTCTATTTTCGGATTTCAAAGAATTTAAAAGAAAATCTTGGAAATCTATAAGATTTGATTCTTCGATAGTTAAGGAAATTAGGATCTCTCTAATTAAATGCAGAATCTGCTTTGATTTCCTTATCAAATATTTCACTATAAATTAACCCTTCCGTTCCATTACTTTTACCACTCCTGTACTCAATTCCCAATTTCAAAAGATTGTGAAAATGTTTAATCCAGTTCTGATCCTTGTCCTTATCCTTACTATTGCAACAATCATTCTCCTTTTCCAACTTCCACCAGAGGAATCTGTTTTCTTCTACTTCGCCCTTGGGGTTATAGTGTTTTTAATACTCCCATGTCTTTATGTTGCGATAAACATTGATATACACGGTTTATAATTTATGTGTTGTTATCGGGCTTTATATTCTCCTTTATATTTCGGAGCTCCATGCTTTTGTTTTCTCTTCCCGACTTTGCGTGAAGCAAGTAATGATTTAGAATTCGTAGGTATGGATTTCGAAATGAACATGACTAATGTTCTAAGAGAGAAATTTGTAATAGCACGATCTTAATTGATTACATTACCAGTATTCAAGAGAAAAGATAGAACTATCAGGAAGATATGTTCTTGATATGTTTGAAGATTATATAGAATGTAAGAGTCGTGTAACATGGCACATGATGACGTTATAGTCTGTGAATCATCATGTTTCATTAGAAACTCAGCATGACTTACTGTAATATAATTATGCTGATCAAGTGTCATTATATTATACTAACTCATGCTTCAGTACCCAACACTACTTCAAAAACATTCATAATTTAAACTCGAAGATTTATAGAATATGGAAACTAAACAATTTCCTTTATGATGTAATACAGATAACGCGAAGAGATAAATGATTTCAGATAAGAATAATTATGAAACTATTTTCAGAAATATGGAGGATATTTATAATGAAAGATACGATGATATCTTAGAATTTCTAATATCAAAGGATGATGAAGAAGATTTGTTCATAAAGGTTTAGAGTCAGAAGCAAGGTATTCGTTAATGACTTCAGTAGATACTGAATCATTTGGATTCTTTGAAGGCAGGTTTATTCTTTGTGATTTGTCCACAGTTTCCTTCATGGTTTGCTCAATTCGTTTTCCAGTTCCAAAACTTCTCTTTTTTTGAGCTCTGCTAACACATTATTCTTTATCATCAAACTTTTGACGGTTAAGGTCGTTTTACAGTTTTTGCTGCTTCATCAGTGTCTTTCAACTTTCTGGGAAATGATTCGTAAATTGGGGTGTTTATTCAGCATTTCAGAATGGAAGATCATAATTCCAAGAGATAAATGTTATATGTATACTTATAACTGTTGATGTAGTAACGCTGTAAGATTCAAAGTACTGATTGCTAACTCCCGGTAATTGGTATGGTAATTCTTGTTACAAGATGCAGATGAGTAAATGATGGGGTTTTCAATAAATATAATAATGGTTCTCCGAAGAGACTTAAGCCAATGAGTAATGAAGTTGCTGATAAGTTTACTGCTAATGTGGTGGAATATAAACGGTTCCCCGGTAACGATGGCGAAATGGCAACGTATATATCGAGGATATAATAAGATGTTTCAACTGAAAAGTCGAAGTTGATTTGCTGGAGTTGTGACAAAATTAGCTAATTTGAAAAGAGATTATAAAGTTATTTTCAGTAATAACAATGCCAAGGAATTATAAATTCATTTTAAACTTCTACTTAGGTTCCAATAGTTTTCTAGGTGCATGCCCATATGCATAAGTTCTTCCTTTCGTAGATAACGTGTGGTTGGATCATCCTCTCGATTGAGGTGTTTTCAATAATCATGAAAGGTTTGAATGCAGATTGTAATCGTCAAGATACAAGTGAGGTTTAAGATGAAATCAAGTGGCAAACTTGAAGAAATGTTTAGTTTCATATGTTATAATCATTATTTTAATTCATTTTAATTGTCCAATGTTAATAGTTAATAGTTAATAGTCCACAGTTAGTAGTTTAATAATTCATATATAGTTTAATATACAATATTCGAATTAATTAATACGCGTCGTAACCCATTATATACATGTCTCAGACTCGATCACAACTCAAAGTATATATATTATTTAGAATCAACCTCAACCCTGTATAGCTAACTCGAACATTACCGCATATAGAGTGTCTATGGTTATTCCAAATAATATATATAGATGCGTCGATATGATATGTCAAAACCTTGTATACGTGTCCCGATATTTAAAACATGTAAATAACAGTATTTAAATGACGATAAATAAAGTGCGTAAAATAAATAACAGAAATTAAATGACGATAAATAAAATTGCGAGAATTAAAATTGCGATAAATAAATTGCAATAAATAAATGTAATAAGGAATTAACAGTTAGCTAGGATTTTGTTAGCGTGGATTCTTAACAAAATTTCTCATAGTTAATTTGTTTGTTTCTAATAAATTTTATTTTGTCCAATGTTTTTTTCATTATGCCACTTGTTGGATTCTGATATGTCAAAATCCAAATATGAAATTGAAAGAAAATGGTTATTCTGCGGTGAAAGGATTCGTATATCTGTGGATGTAAGAAGGATAGTAAATGACTGTTGAATCGAATTGGAAGAATTTACAGTGTAACTTATTAATGTGAAATCTAAATATTTCTAGGGTATTACCTACCCGTTAAAATATTTTCACCATTAACAGTTTGTACAAAAGAATTTTTAATTACAACCTTTATGAAAATATACTTACATATATATATTTTCTTCAGATGCAATCATGGATTTAATGAGTTATTATAATATTAATCTCATTTGATTTACCGTTAGAACTAGAATACATAATCTCTAAAACATTAAAGATTACATAATCGCCATGAATAACGAAGATAATTGATGTAGAACGATACGTAGAACGATGATTATACTCGAGGTACAGAATAAGATGTTGAGGCATGGATTGTTGATGGTACGGGTGCTGTTATTGATGGTACTGTTGGTGCCGGTGATGTTGCTGAAGCTGGTAAATTTTGCACCATATTCTCCAAATTGATTACTCGAGCGCGAAGTTCGTTGACTTCTTCTATTATTCCGGGATGATTGTCAGTCGGAACGAGCGGATGAATAAGGTTTAGAATGTGAGATAATATGTAGTCGTGACGAGATACTCTGGAAATGAGAGAGAAAATGGTGTTTCAGATAGGTTCGCCAGTAAGTGCTTCAGGTTCTTCACCAAGAGGGCAATGTGGTGGATGGAAGGGATCACCTTCTTCTTGTCTCCAATGATTGAGGAGGCTATGAACCCATCCCCAATTCATCCAGAATAGATGATGGCTGATTGGTTGGTCCATTCCGGTCACACTGCTTTCGAAGCTTGAGTGAAACTCCATATCGGAATTCGAGGGACTTTAACTAGTGGAGAGTTCCATTTCGTACGATTGAATAAAAGATTTTTTGATATGAAATGATTTCCGGCTATCGGATAATATTCTAATTATAGAATATCTGTATATATAGAACAAAGGTTTTCGTAAATTACGGAGGAATTTACGGAATATGTCAGGCAAAGTTTACAGTAACATATACGCTAAGATATGAGTTTAGCAGATCCGCTAAGATATGAATTTTGTCTATACACTATTCATGCAATCAATGTAGTAAGATGTGTCTAGACTAAGAATGATAAGCATGTAATTTTCGATAAGAAATGATAAGCAAAAACTTTTGACATGCAACTAAGGTCGAAGTCCAGACTCACTAATGTATCCTAACAACTATCAGTTAGACACATAATGCAGACCTGGTTCACTAAGACCACCACTCTGATACCACATGTAAAGACCCGCCCTAATCCATAAGAACGAATACAATAACATATGATTACATTGCGAGGTATTTGACCTCTATATGATACATTTTACAAACATTGCATTCGTTTTTAAAAGATAAACATTCATTACATCGAAAGTTGACAGGCATGCAAACCATTTCATAATATCCAACTATAAATGATCTAATCTGTCATTTACTTAATCATAATCTTTACTGAACTCAATGACTTGAATGCAACGTCTTTTGAAATATGCCATGAATGACTCCAAGTAATATCTTTAAATTGAGCAAATGCACTGTAGTGACCCGAACTTTTCCATGTTTATATATATTAATTGAGATTGATATTTACATGATTAAACGTTTCCAACATGTTAAACAATCAAACTTGTTAAGACTTGATTAATTGAAATAGGTTTCATATAGACAATTGACTACCCAAGTTGACCGGTGATTCACGAACGTTAAAACTTGTAAAAACTATATGATGACATATATATGGTTATATATATAGTTAACATGATATTATGATAAGTAAACATATCATTAAGTATATTAACAATGAACTACATATGTAAAAACAAGACTACTAACTTAATGATTTTTAAACGAGACATATATGTAACGATTATCGTTGTAACGACATTTAAATGTATATATATCATATTAAGATATATTAATATATCATATTATCATGATAATATAATAATTTAACATCTCATTAGATATAATAAACAATGGGTTAACAACATTAATTGAGATCGTTAACTTAAAGGTTTCAAAACAACACTTACATGTAACGACTAACGATGACTTAACGACTCCGTTAAAATGTATATACATGTAGTGTATTTAGATGTATTAAAATACTTTTGGAAGACTTCAAGACATATATCAAAACACTCATACTTAACGAAAATGGTTACAGTTACTTTCCCATTCTTTTCTTTCATCAAGAATTCTAGTCGTATTCTTACCCGTATTATACACAGCTTCAAAACGTACTTACTATTGGTATATACCAATAGGAACTAGCATGAGATTCCACTCTTGATTATTTCATGTATGACTAATCAATTTTAACTTCTACCATGAGCTAGTCAACTAACTAGAACTCCTTTTAACCCCACTCACCACTCACCAATTAACACTCATCATTCACTCCATTTCACTTCCAAATCTCTTTCTAATTCTCTCTCAACACACCCACACTATTATGAACGTATTTTTCCAGTAGTTAATCATCATCTTCATCAAAAATCACTTCAAGAATCAAGCTATAATCATCATAGGAAGAACACTTCAAGAATACTTCAAAAATCCCTTCAAGTTTACTAATTTACTTCCAAGCTTTCTAATCCATTCCAAGTAATCATCTAAGATCAAGAAACCTTTGTTATATACAGTAGGTTATCTTTCTTATTCAAGGTAATATTCATATTCAAACTTTGATTCAATTTCTATAACTATAAACTATCTTAATTCGAGCAAAAATCTTACTTGAACTTGTTTTTGTGTCATGATCCTACTTCAAGAACTTTCAAGCCATCCAAGATCCTTTGAAGCTAGATCATTTCTTGTCACTTCCAGTAGGTTTACCTACTAAACTTGAGGTAGTAATGATGTTCATAACATCATTCGATTCATATATATAAAACTATCTTATTCGAAGGTTTAAACTCGTAATCACTAGAACATAGTTTAGTTAATTCTAAACTTGTTCGCAAACAAAAGTTAATCCTTCTAACTTGACTTTTAAAATTAACTAAACACATGTTCTATATCTATATGATATGCTAACTTAATGATTTAAAACCTGGAAACACGAAAAACACCGTAAAACCGGATTTACGCCGTCGTAGTAACACCGCGGGCTGTTTTGGGTTAGTTAATTAAAAACTATGATAAACTTTGATTTAAAAGTTGTTATTCTGAGAAAATGATTTTTATTATGAACATGAAACTATATCCAAAAATTATGGTTAAACTCAAAGTGGAAGTATGTTTTCTAAAATGGTCATCTAGACGTCGTTCTTTCGACTGAAATGACTACCTTTACAAAAACGACTTGTAACTTATTTTTCCGACTATAAACCTATACTTTTTCTGTGTAGATTCATAAAATACAGTTCAATATGAAACCATAGCAATTTGATTCATTCAAAACGGATTTAAAATGAAGAAGTTATGGGTAAAACAAGATTGGATAATTTTTATCATTTTAGCTACGTGAAAATTGGTAACAAATCTATTCCAACCATAACTTAATCAACTTGTATTGTATAATATGTAATCTTGAGATACCATAGACACGTATACAATGTTTCGACCTATCATGTCGACACATCTATATATATTTCGGAACAACCATAGACACTCTATATGTGAATGTTGGAGTTAGCTATACAGGGTTGAGGTTGATTCCAAAATATATATAGTTTGAGTTGTGATCAATACTGAGATACGTATACACTGGGTCGTGGATTGATTCAAGATAATATTTATTGATTTATTTCTGTACATCTAACTGTGGACAACTAGTTGTAGGTTACTAACGAGGACAGCTGACTTAATAAACTTAAAACATCAAAATATATTAAAAGTGTTGTAAATATATTTTGAACATACTTTAATATATATGTATATATTGTTATAGGTTCGTGAATCAACAGTGGCCAAGTCTTACTTCTCGACGAAGTAAAAATCTGTGAAAGTGAGTTATAGTCCCACTTTTAAAATCTAATATTTTTGGGATGAGAATACATGCAGGTTTTATAAATGATTTACAAAATAGACACAAGTACGTGAAACTACATTCTATGGTTGAATTATCGAAATCGAATATGCCCCTTTTTATTAAGTCTGGTAATCTAAGAATTAGGGAACAGACACCCTAATTGACGCGAATCCTAAAGATAGATCTATTGGGCCTAACAAACCCCATCCAAAGTACCGGATGCTTTAGTACTTCGAAATTATATCATATCCGAAGGGTGTCCCGGAATGATGGGGATATTCTTATATATGCATCTTGTTATTGTCGGTTACCAGGTGTTCACCATATGAATGATTTTTATCTCTATGTATGGGATGTGTATTGAAATATGAAATCTTGTGGTCTATTATTATGATTTGATATATATAGGTTAAACCTATAACTCACCAACATTTTTGTTGACGTTTTAAGCATGTTTATTCTCAGGTGATTATTAAGAGCTTCCGCTGTCGCATACTTAAATAAGGACGAGATTTGGAGTCCATGCTTGTATGATATTGTGTAAAAACTGCATTCAAGAAACTTATTTTGTTGTAACATATTTGTATTGTAAATCATTATGTAATGGTCGTGTGTAAACAGGATATTTTAGATTATCATTATTTGATAATCTACGTAAAGCTTTTTAAACCTTTATTGATGAAATAAAGGTTATGGTTTGTTTTAAAATGAATGCAGTCTTTGAAAAACGTCTCATATAGAGGTCAAAACCTCGCAACGAAATCAATTAATATGGAACGTTTTTAATCAATAAGAACGGGACATTTCAGTTGGTATCCGAGCGTTGGTCTTAGAGAACCAGAAAATTTGCATTAGTGTGTCTTATCGAGTTTGTTAGGATGCATTAGTGATTCTGGACTTCGACCGTGTTTTCTTTAAAAATGATTGCTTAACATTTTTGTTGGAAACTATATATTTTTAACATATGAATATTATGTGATATATTAATCTCTTAACGTGTTTGATATTATGTGATAGATGTCTACCTCTAGAACAAGTCCCATTGACTCACCTAATAATAATGAAGAGTCAAATGTAAATTGGAATGATTCGTGGACTGATTCACAAGTTCCCGAAGAGGAACCGGAAGAAGAGTCGGAACCGGAAGAAGAATCAGAACCGGAAGAAGAATCGGAACCGGAAGAAGAATCGGAACCGGTGGGGGAAATAATAAAACGGTTAAGTAAAAGAGAATCCTCAACCAACAGACCAAGGTTAATTATGGTCAATGGTGTTTCCGCCAAGGAAGCAAAATATTGGGAGGATTACCAATTCTCCGATGAATCGGATTCCGACGAGAATTCCGATGATGTTATAGAAATTACCCCAACTGAATTTAAAAAGGCAAAAGAAAATAATAAGGGAAAGGGCATAAAAATAGAGAAATCTAATTCCAACCCCGATGAACTTTATATGTATCGTCAACCCCCGAAGTCCTTAAGTTGTAACAATGACCCGGGAACCTCTAAACCACCAGGTTTTTCTAAACCAATGTGGAAAATTACGGCTCGTATTAGGGGAACATCATATATCCCTAGAAACTTGGCAAAACGAACCAAAACCGAAGAAGAAGAAACAAGCGAGTCGGAATAAGATAGTTGTATTCGTGTGGTGTAATATATGTAATATAGTGTGCTTATGCTTTATGATATATGTAAAAATTGCTTGTATTAATAAGTATTTTTTTTTATGAATCTAACTCTTGTCTATTTTACAGTATAAAAACACAAAATGGATAGACAACCCAATATTTTAAGAGACCTACCCGGAGACATGATTGATGAAATCTTGTCTAGAGTCGGTCAGAATTCCTCGGCACAACTATTTAAGGCGAGATCAGTTTGTAAGACATTCGAAGAACGTTCCAAGAATGATTTGGTTTATAAAAGGCTTTCGTTCGGAAGATGGGGGATATCACATTGGGAAATCCATAAGTTACGATGTGTTTACTTTGACGCATATATTGCGGGGAACCCAAATGCTATTTTACGCAACGGGTTAAGAAATTATTTTGACTCAGTATATCCAAATATAGGACTTCGTGATTTAGAAAAAGCGGCTAACATGCAACATAAAGAAGCATGTTATGCTTACGGGTTAGTAATGTTCGCTTCTCACCAAAGTGAGAACAAGAACATCGGGCTACAACTATTAAACAAAACGTTCCCTCAAGTGACGGAGTCGGTAATTGGGGTAAGAAATGAGGTTTTTAGGTTATTACGAGACTGTTGGTCATTACGTAACCCTCGTCCCTTTGACGACGTTACAACACGCTGTCTTATCAACGGCCATAACGGTTATGTTCCACAAGACCAAGGATGGGAAGTAGTCCTAGTAAAACCAGAATGCATGACTTGTTTCTGGACGTATGAATTACGTGTCTTTATTGCCTTTGCTGAACGACTTGTGTACTAGCTAGAATTATCTTCACAACTATCTTGTATCAAAGTTATTGTGTGCTATATTTCATGCTTTATGTAAAATAAGCGGTATTGTAAGTTTGTAAAATATTGTATAAAAGTTTGAACGCGAAATATTATTATAATCAGTTTTTCATATAGAATTGTAGTAGTTGAATTGTATATTAGCTACTAAGTATGAACTTAACGGGTAGGTACTACCCGAATTTAAACTTATAAAACGCTAATATGAAGAAAAAGCTTTTATAAATGAGTTCATATTATGCTACGAAATACTATTAACTACTCTTAATATTCTGTATGATTAACTTGTTCCATTTGACTATTTTGAAGGAAATGGCACCGACTACTCGACACACCGTGAATATGAATGAAGAGGAATTCCGTACTTTTCTAGCTTCAAACATAGCCGCAGTACAGGCTGCGCTATATACCAACAATAACCTTGGATCTGGCAGTACAGGAAATCGTGTAGGATGCACCTACAAAGAATTCACTGCCTGCAAACCTTTGGAATTTGATGGAACCGAAGGACCGATCGGATTGAAACGGTGGACCGAGAAGGTTGAATCGGTGTTTGCCATAAGTAAGTGTACTGAAGAGGACAAAGTGAAGTACGCTACGCATACCTTCACAGGTTCTGCGTTAACATGGTGGAATACCTATCTAGAGCAAGTGGGACAAGATGATGCGTACGCACTACCGTGGTCAGCATTCAAGCACTTGATGAACGAGAAGTACCGTCCCAGAACCGAGGTCAATAAGCTCAAGACAGAACTTAGAGGGTTACGAACCCAAGGATTTGATATTACCACTTACGAAAGACGATTCACAGAATTGTGCCTATTGTGTCCGGGAGCGTTCGAAGATGAGGAAGAGAAGATCGACGCGTTTGTGAAAGGATTACCGGAAAGAATCCAAGAAGATATAAGTTCACACGAGCCCACCTCCATACAACAGGCATGTAGAATGGCTCACAAACTAGTGAACCAGATTGAAGAAAGAATTAAAGAACAGACTGCTGAAGAGGCCAATGTGAAGCAAGTCAAAAGAAAGTGGGAGGAAAACGGTGATAAGAATCGCCAATACAGCAACAACAGCAATTACAACAATAATCGCAACAATTATCCCAACAATCGCAACTACAACAAACGGCCCAACAACAACAACAACAACAACAACAGCAACTACAACAATCATCCTAACAACAATAATAACCGCAACAACAACAACAATCAGAAGCAGCTATGCCAAAGGTGTGAAAAGAATCACTCGGGGTTCTGCACCAAATTTTGCAACAAGTGTAAAAGAAATGGTCATAGCGCGGCGAAGTGTGAGGTCTACGGACCAGGGGTTAATAGAACGAAAGGAACAAATGGTGTCGGAACGAGTAATGGCGGAGCAAGTAGTGTCGGAGCAAGTTATGCCAATGTAGTTTGTTATAAATGTGGAAAACCGGGCCACATTATTAGAAATTGCCCGAACCAGGAGAACACGAATGGACAAGGTCGTGGAAGAGTTTTCAATATTAATGCGGCAGAGGCACAGGAAGACCCGGAGCTTGTTACGGGTACGTTTCTTATTGACAATAAATCTGCTTACGTTTTATTTGATTCGGGTGCGGATAGAAGCTATATGAGTAGAGATTTTTGTGCTAAATTAAGTTGTCCATTGACGCCTTTGGATAGTAAATTTTTACTCGAATTAGCAAATGGTAAATTAATTTCAGCAGATAATATATGTCGGAATCGAGAAATTAAACTGGTTAGCGAAACATTTAAGATTGATTTGATACCAGTAGAGTTAGGGAGTTTTGATGTGATAATCGGTATGGACTGGTTGAAAGAAGTGAAAGCAGAGATCGTCTGTTACAAAAATGCAATTCGCATTATACGAGAAAAAGGAAAACCCTTAATGGTGTACGGAGAAAAGGGCAACACGAAGCTACATCTTATTAGTAATTTGAAGGCACAAAAACTAATAAGAAAAGGTTGCTATGCTGTTCTAGCACACGTCGAGAAAGTACAAACTGAAGAAAAGAGCATCAATGATGTTCCCATTGCAAAAGAATTTCCCGATGTATTTCCGAAAGAATTACCGGGATTACCCCCACATCGATCCGTTGAATTTCAAATAGATCTTGTACCAGGAGCTGCACCAATAGCTCGTGCTCCTTACAGACTTGCACCCAGCGAGATGAAAGAACTGCAAAGCCAATTACAAGAACTTTTAGAGCGTGGTTTCATTCGACCAAGCACATCACCGTGGGGAGCTCCTGTTTTGTTTGTCAAGAAGAAAGATGGTACATTCAGGTTGTGTATCGACTACCGAGAGTTGAACAAACTTACCATCAAGAACCGCTACCCACTACCGAGAATCGACGACTTATTTGATCAACTACAAGGCTCGTCTGTTTATTCAAAGATTGACTTACGTTCCGGGTATCATCAAATGCGGGTGAAAGAAGATGATATTCCAAAGACTGCTTTCAGAACACGTTACGGTCATTACGAGTTTATGGTCATGCCGTTTGGTTTAACTAATGCACCAGCTGTGTTCATGGACCTTATGAACCGAGTGTGTGGACCATACCTTGACAAGTTTGTCATCGTTTTCATTGATGACATACTTATTTACTCAAAGAATGACCAAGAACACGGTGAACATTTGAGAAAGGTGTTAGAAGTATTGAGGAAGGAAGAATTGTACGCTAAGTTTTCAAAGTGTGCATTTTGGTTGGAAGAAGTTCAATTCCTCGGTCACATAGTGAACAAAGAAGGTATTAAGGTGGATCCAGCAAAGATAGAAACTGTTGAAAAGTGGGAAACACCGAAAACTCCGAAACACGTACGCCAGTTTTTAGGACTAGCTGGTTACTACAGAAGGTTCATCCAAGACTTTTCCAGAATAGCAAAACCCTTGACTGCATTAACGCATAAAGGGAAGAAATTTGAATGGAATGATGAACAAGAGAAAGCGTTTCAGTTATTGAAGAAAAAGCTAACTACGGCACCTATATTGTCATTGCCTGAAGGGAATGATGATTTTGTGATTTATTGTGACGCATCAAAGCAAGGTCTCGGTTGTGTATTAATGCAACGAACGAAGGTGATTGCTTATGCGTCTAGACAATTGAAGATTCACGAACAAAATTATACGACGCATGATTTGGAATTAGGTGCGGTTGTTTTTGCATTAAAGACTTGGAGGCACTACTTATATGGGGTCAAAAGTATTATATATACCGACCACAAAAGTCTTCAACACATATTTAATCAGAAACAACTGAATATGAGGCAGCGTAGGTGGATTGAATTATTGAATGATTACGACTTTGAGATTCGTTACCACCCGGGAAAGGCAAATGTGGTAGCCGATGCCTTGAGCAGGAAGGACAGAGAACCCATTCGAGTAAAATCTATGAATATAATGATTCATAATAACCTTACTACTCAAATAAAGGAGGCGCAACAAGGAGTTTTAAAAGAAGGAAATTTAAAGGATGAAATACCCAAAGGATCGGAGAAGCATCTTAATATTCGGGAAGACGGAACCCGGTATAGGGCTGAAAGGATTTGGGTACCAAAATTTGGAGATATGAGAGAAATGGTACTTAGAGAAGCTCATAAAACCAGATACTCAATACATCCTGGAACGGGGAAGATGTACAAGGATCTCAAGAAACATTTTTGGTGGCCGGGTATGAAAGCCGATGTTGCTAAATATGTAGGAGAATGTTTGACGTGTTCTAAGGTCAAAGCTGAGCATCAGAAACCATCAGGTCTACTTCAACAACCCGAAATCCCGGAATGGAAATGGGAAAACATTACCATGGATTTCATCACTAAATTGCCAAGGACTGCAAGTGGTTTTGATACTATTTGGGTAATAGTTGATCGTCTCACCAAATCAGCACACTTCCTGCCAATAAGAGAAGATGACAAGATGGAGAAGTTAGCACGACTGTATTTGAAGGAAGTCGTCTCCAGACATGGAATACCAATCTCTATTATCTCTGATAGGGATGGCAGATTTATTTCAAGATTCTGGCAGACATTACAGCAAGCATTAGGAACTCGTCTAGACATGAGTACTGCCTATCATCCACAAACCGATGGGCAGAGCGAAAGGACGATACAAACGCTTGAAGACATGCTACGAGCATGTGTTATTGATTTCGGAAACAGTTGGGATCGACATCTACCGTTAGCAGAATTTTCCTACAACAACAGCTACCATTCAAGCATTGAGATGGCGCCGTTTGAAGCACTTTATGGTAGAAAGTGCAGGTCTCCGATTTGTTGGAGTGAAGTGGGGGATAGACAGATTACGGGTCCGGAGATTATACAAGAAACTACCGAGAAGATCATCCAAATTCAACAACGGTTGAAAACTGCCCAAAGTCGACAAAAGAGCTACGCTGACATTAAAAGAAAAGATATAGAATTTGAAATTGGAGAGATGGTCATGCTTAAAGTTGCACCTTGGAAAGGAGTTGTTCGATTTGGTAAACGAGGGAAATTAAATCCAAGGTATATTGGACCATTCAAGATTATTGATCGTGTCGGACCAGTAGCTTACCGACTAGAGTTACCTCAACAACTCGCGGCTGTACATAACACTTTCCACGTCTCGAATTTGAAGAAATGTTTTGCTAAAGAAGATCTCACTATTCCGTTAGATGAAATCCAAATCAACGAAAAACTTCAATTCATCGAAGAACCCGTCGAAATAATGGATCGTGAGGTTAAAAGACTTAAGCAAAACAAGATACCAATTGTTAAGGTTCGATGGAATGCTCGTAGAGGACCCGAGTTCACCTGGGAGCGTGAAGATCAGATGAAGAAGAAATACCCGCATCTATTTCCAGAAGATTCGTCAACACCTTCAACAGCTTAAAATTTCGGGACGAAATTTATTTAACGGGTAGGTACTGTAGTGACCCGAACTTTTCCATGTTTATATATATTAATTGAGATTGATATTTACATGATTAAACGTTTCCAACATGTTAAGCAATCAAACTTGTTAAGACTTGATTAATTGAAATAGGTTTCATATAGACAATTGACTACCCAAGTTGACCGGTGATTCACGAACGTTAAAACTTGTAAAAACTATATGATGACATATATATGGTTATATATATAGTTAACATGATATTATGATAAGTAAACATATCATTAAGTATATTAACAATGAACTACATATGTAAAAACAAGACTACTAACTTAATGATTTTTAAACGAGACATATATGTAACGATTATCGTTGTAACGACATTTAAATGTATATATATCATATTAAGATATATTAATATATCATATTATCATGATAATATAATAATTTAACATCTCATTAGATATAATAAACAATGGGTTAACAACATTAATTGAGATCGTTAACTTAAAGGTTTCAAAACAACACTTACATGTAACGACTAACGATGACTTAACGACTCCGTTAAAATGTATATACATGTAGTGTATTTAGATGTATTAAAATACTTTTGGAAGACTTCAAGACATATATCGAAACACTCATACTTAACGAAAATGGTTACAGTTACTTTCCCATTCTTTTCTTTCATCAAGAATTCTAGTCGTATTCTTACCCGTATTATACACAGCTTCAAAACGTACTTACTATGGGTATATACCAATAGGAACTAGCATGGGATTCCACTCTTGATTATGTCATGTATGACTAATCAAATTTAACTTCTACCATGAGCTAGTCAACTAACTAGAACTCCTTTTAACCCCACTCACCACTCACCAATTAACACTCATCATTCACTCCATTTCACTTCCAAATCTCTTTCTAATTCTCTCTCAACACACCCACACTATTATGAACGTATTTTTCCAGTAGTTAATCATCATCTTCATCAAAAATCACTTCAAGAATCAAGCTATAATCATCATAGGAAGAACACTTCAAGAATACTTCAAAAATCCCTTCAAGTTTACTAATTTACTTCCAAGCTTTCTAATCCATTCCAAGTAATCATCTAAGATCAAGAAACCTTTGTTATATACAGTAGGTTATCTTTCTTATTCAAGGTAATATTCATATTCAAACTTTGATTCAATTTCTATAACTATAAACTATCTTAATTCGAGCAAAAATCTTACTTGAACTTGTTTTTGTGTCATGATCCTACTTCAAGAACTTTCAAGCCATCCAAGATCCTTTGAAGCTAGATCATTTCTTGTCACTTCCAGTAGGTTTACCTACTAAACTTGAGGTAGTAATGATGTTCATAACATCATTCGATTCATATATATAAAACTATCTTATTCGAAGGTTTAAACTCGTAATCACTAGAACATAGTTTAGTTAATTCTAAACTTGTTCGCAAACAAAAGTTAATCCTTCTAACTTGACTTTTAAAATTAACTAAACACATGTTCTATATCTATATGATATGCTAACTTAATGATTTAAAACCTGGAAACACGAAAAACACCGTAAAACCGGATTTACGCCGTCGTAGTAACACCGCGGGCTGTTTTGGGTTAGTTAATTAAAAACTATGATAAACTTTGATTTAAAAGTTGTTATTCTGAGAAAATGATTTTTATTATGAACATGAAACTATATCCAAAAATTATGGTTAAACTCAAAGTGGAAGTATGTTTTCTAAAATGGTCATCTAGACGTCGTTCTTTCGACTGAAATGACTACCTTTACAAAAACGACTTGTAACTTATTTTTCCGACTATAAACCTATACTTTTTCTGTGTAGATTCATAAAATACAGTTCAATATGAAACCATAGCAATTTGATTCATTCAAAACGGATTTAAAATGAAGAAGTTATGGGTAAAACAAGATTGGATAATTTTTATCATTTTAGCTACGTGAAAATTGGTAACAAATCTATTCCAACCATAACTTAATCAACTTGTATTGTATAATATGTAATCTTGAGATACCATAGACACGTATACAATGTTTCGACCTATCATGTCGACACATCTATATATATTTCGGAACAACCATAGACACTCTATATGTAAATGTTGGAGTTAGCTATACAGGGTTGAGGTTGATTCCAAAATATATATAGTTTGAGTTGTGATCAATACTGAGATACGTATACACTGGGTCGTGGATTGATTCAAGATAATATTTATTGATTTATTTCTGTACATCTAACTGTGGACAACTAGTTGTAGGTTACTAACGAGGACAGCTGACTTAATAAACTTAAAACATCAAAATATATTAAAAGTGTTGTAAATATGTTTTGAACATACTTTAATATATATGTATATATTGTTATAGGTTCGTGAATCAACAGTGGCCAAGTCTTACTTCTCGACGAAGTAAAAATCTGTGAAAGTGAGTTATAGTCCCACTTTTAAAATCTAATATTTTTGGGATGAGAATACATGCAGGTTTTATAAATGATTTACAAAATAGACACAAGTACGTGAAACTACATTCTATGGTTGAATTATCGAAATCGAATATGCCCCTTTTTATTAAGTCTGGTAATCTAAGAATTAGGGAACAGACACCCTAATTGACGCGAATCCTAAAGATAGATCTATTGGGCCTAACAAACCCCATCCAAAGTACCGGATGCTTTAGTACTTCGAAATTATATCATATCCGAAGGGTGTCCCGGAATGATGGGGATATTCTTATATATGCATCTTGTTATTGTCGGTTACCAGGTGTTCACCATATGAATGATTTTTATCTCTATGTATGGGATGTGTATTGAAATATGAAATCTTGTGGTCTATTATTATGATTTGATATATATAGGTTAAACCTATAACTCACCAACATTTTTGTTGACGTTTTAAGCATGTTTATTCTCAGGTGATTATTAAGAGCTTCCGCTGTCGCATACTTAAATAAGGACGAGATTTGGAGTCCATGCTTGTATGATATTGTGTAAAAACTGCATTCAAGAAACTTATTTTTTTGTAACATATTTGTATTGTAAATCATTATGTAATGGTCGTGTGTAAACAGGATATTTTAGATTATCATTATTTGATAATCTACGTAAAGCTTTTTAAACCTTTATTGATGAAATAAAGGTTATGGTTTGTTTTAAAATGAATGCAGTCTTTGAAAAACGTCTCATATAGAGGTCAAAACCTCGCAACGAAATCAATTAATATGGAACGTTTTTAATCAATAAGAACGGGACATTTCATGCACAGCGGAAGATTTCTTTCAATCCTGAGAATAAACATGCTTTAAAGTGTTAATCAAAAGGTTGGTGAGTTCATTAGTTTATCATAATCGATCATTTCCATAATTTTAATAGACCACAAGATTTTCATATTTATAAACAGAACCTCTCGTCTGCATAAAGATAAAATCATTCATATGAATTGAACACCTAGTAACCGACATTAACAAAATGCATCTAGAATATCCCCAAACATACAGAACCTCTCGTCTGTATATACAGAACCTCTCGTCTGTATAAAAATCGAAGTACTAAAGCATCCATAACCTGGATGGGGGTTGTAAGGCCCAATAGATCTATCTTTTAGATTCGCGTCAATTAGGAACAGAACCTCTTGTCTGCCTAATTCTTAGGTTACCAAGCTAAAAGGGGTGATATTCGATTTCGATAATCCAACCATAGAATGTAATTTCGAGTACTTGTGTCTATTTCGTCAAACATTTATAAAAGCAGCACATGTATTCTCAGTCCCAAAAATATATATTGCAAAAGAATTTAAAAAGGGAGCAAATGAAAACTCACGATACAATATTTTGTAGTAAAAATATTCATACGACGATACTAAACAATGCAGGGTTGGCCTCGGATTCACGAACCTATATCATTTGTATATATATTAAAACATATAATGGAAATCACATAATTTTATTTATTAATATATATTATTTATATATATTTGTAGTTATATAGGATGTATATTAAATTCCATTTAAAAACATATACTTATATTATATCTTAAATTATATGTTATATATATTTATTTTGTATATATATTTTAAAATGATTGATATCTATTCATTTAGTTAGATTAATATATATATCCACACACACACACACACACACACACATATATATATATATTGTGACAACCCGAAAATTTTTGACCAAATTTAAACTTTATCTTTAAATGATTTAATATTTTCGACACGATAAGCAAAGTCTGTAATGTTGAGTCACGAAATTTTTGGAACTATATTCATGTAATCAATTATTCTTTGACTGTTCTCGACGATTCACGAACAATATATACATATAACTTAATGTGCATATATATATATATATATATATATATATATATATATATATATATATATATATATATATATATATATATATATATATATATGATTTCAAGTTATTTAGTAAACGATAGTAACATTCGATTATTGATTCGATTAATATTTAGATAAGTTAACTAAAACGTTTAAGATGAACCAGTAAAACACTAATTTGCTACAATATTTTCGAATTGCTACAGTACCCGAAAAGCTACAGTGTTTTTGAAAATCACTATTTGTTACATCCCGATGTAGTAAAATCACTATTTTACCGAGTTTTGCTTATCATTTCTTGTCGAAAATTACATGCTTATCATTCTTAAGTCTAGACACGTTTTCCTGCATTTATTGCATAAATAGTGTATAGACAAAAATTCATATCTTATCGTATCTGTTACTGTAAACTTTTTCTGACATCTTCCGAAAATTTCTCCGTAATTTATGGGATTTTGGTATTATATATACATATGTAAATTATGTATTGAAGAATATCAATCTAAGTTCTATAATCTAATTCATATCAAAAATCAATTCCCTAATTATACAAGATGGATCCCACATCTAGTACAAATTCCTTAAACTCCGACAGCTATTCCGATATGGATATTCACCTGAATTCCGAAGACAGTGTAACCAGAATGGATCAACCAATCAGCCATCACCTATTCTGAATGAATTGAGGATGGGTTCGTAGCTTACTTAATCATTGGAGACAAGAAGAAGGCGATCCCTTCCATCCACCACATTGCCCTCTTGGCGAAGAACCTGTTCGTAATACCATTTTCTCTCTCATCTCCAGAATATCTCGTCATGATCATATACTCTCTCAAATTCTGGATCTTATTCATCCGCTCGTCCGAACCGCCAATCATCCTGGTGTAGTAGAAGAAGTCAACGAGCTTCGCGCTTGGATAGTGGCTTTGGAGAATATGGTGCAAAGGTTACAAGCACCAGCAGCATCTCCGGCATCAACAGTACCACCGACAACAACACCAACAGTACCATTACCACCACCAACAACATCCTCATCGCAAACCTCAACTTCACAATCTGTCCCACGAGCATCAACGTCATACGCACCGTAGTTACCAAGAAATACTAGCAACAATAACCGATGAAGTATTAACTCATTTCCCCTGAAGAAATTTTATGTATATTTAATATATATGAATTTTGAAATCAAAATAAATCTTTTCGTACTAATCTATTACGTGTGAATCTTAACTGGTAGGTACTACTCGGTTAGTTCATATTACTAATATGCAATGATGTACATCCTTCCTTAACAACTTAACCATTGTTACGTGAGCATTCATATCTTATCTTTTATATATTAATAGCGTATCCACGTCTAGTGCTCGAGTATATATGTTTATGCATGCGTGTATGCTAAATTTCGTCATTAGACAGTTTATGATGAATCACGAATTAAATACATATATTACTGATAAAAGGTATATGATATACATGTTTTTGGAAAGCTGGCGAAAAATCAATAACTTTTCATTTAGAAATCGCGTAATTTCGGTGAACGAATTAAAAGATATGATCAACTGAATTATGATTGACATCAATTGAAATTGCTTTTGAATCTACAATTGATATTTAAACAACTTGTTTGTAAGATTGATAAATTGGATTTTTGAATATTACCAGCCGAGTAAATGAATCCTTATATAAGGCACGTCTCGTTTTGTTAAACAACTGTCAAAATTGACTTTTTGAAACGACTTTGGATAACTTTTGTATGTCGATCTCGAGCATTAGGATTATGATACACTATTACCTGACCTAGCTTGATAGACATTTATTGACCAACATATGTTCTCTAGGTTGAGATCTACGGTTATTTGGTAATCCGAGTTTCAGTCACATTTTGGTGAACGACTTTATATGCTGCTAAGGTGAGTTTCATATGCTCCATTTTTAATTGCTTTTGAAATCTATATTTTTGGGCTGAGAATACATGCACTTTATTTTAAACGCAATAGATACAAGTACATACTAAATTTTACACTGAGTTTGAACCGAAAATCCCTTAGCTTTGGTAACTAGTAACTGCCAGTTATAAGAACTGGTGGGCGTGAATAGTTATATATGAATCCATAGGGCTTGACATCCCCGTCTGTTTCAGGTATAGAAACCCTAGCCTAAACTATAAAACATACGTATGCTATTTGAGTTTAGTACACGTTGGTTTGCGTGTATTGTACATGTTGGTTGCATGTATGTTAAAACAGGGGTACTTATTATAACGTTAAAGCTTAGTTACCAGGGTGCTCAATCTTGTAGAATATTTTGATAAACGTTTCTGGATGAAACAACTGAAATCTTGTGATTCACCTTTATGTACAGATTATGTAAAACATTAAAACTATGAACTTACCAACCTTTGTGTTGACACTTGTTAGCATGTTTATTCTCAGGTTCCCTAGAAGTCTTCCGCTGTTTGCTTATATGTTAGACAAGCTATGTGCATGGAGTCTTACATGGCATATTTTTCAAGGAAACGTTGCATTCACCAAATCATCACCATGTATCTTATTTTGACTGCATTGTCAACGGAAGTACTATTGTAAACTATTATTTTCGGTGATTGTCTATATGTAGAAATCATCAGATGTCGAAAACCTTTGATTTAAATATTCATTTATGGTGTGCCTTTTCAAAAGAATGCAATGTTTACAAAACGTATCACATAGAGGTTAAATACCTCGCAATGAAATCGATGAATGACGTGTTCGTCCATATGGATTTGGAGCGATCGTCACATATATACATATTTATTATTATGTTTGAAATTCAATAGTTGGTTACATGTAAATATTTATCTAGATAATGTTAATATATAGTTATATGAAATATTAATATAGTTATAGTATATGTACTAAATACATTTTATACATCAAATTATTTATTTGTTTAAAAAAATGATAGTTTTGATATTAGTGAGTTACTAATAATAATAACTTTATTAATAATGATAATACTAGTAATAATAATGATATATCATAAATTTTATTAATAATTATTTCGTTAATAATAACAATTAACATAATAACAATAATAATAATTAATGATAATAATAATAATAGTAATAATAATAATAACAATAATAATAATAGTAATAATAAAAATAAAAATAGAGAACAACCTTTGAAGACACACTTTAAAAAGAAATACGCCACTGCCGGGGCTCGAACCCGCAACCTCTCGTTCACTCAACACATCCCTAACCATCTGAACTAAACCATTTTTCTGTTACAAAACCAGTTCCATATTTATTTAAACCAAAACTCGTGTTCTATCTTCTCCTTCATCATCAAGATCCAATTGACTCAGAAACAAATTTTAACAATAATTATAGTTTGATTTAATATCGCCACTAACACAGAAACATCTTATACATGTGATTTTTAATTAACAAACACAAAAGAAATTAAAATTAAATGAAAACAGAACCAGCTGGTACGCGAAGAAAAAAAAAATTATGAACTCAACAATTGATTTTGATTTTTCGATTGTTTTAGGAAAAGATTACAACATAAAATATGTTACAAATCACTACTAGAAACTTTCTAACTCATCAATTGAACCAGAAACACCCACCCGAATCCTAATTTCTTGATGAACAAATAGTTTGACTTTTAAAACTATAACTTTGACTCCAAAATTCGTTCTTGATATAAAGAATTGAGTTTTGAATCTTTGCAGATAGTTTAAACGAAATATTTCTAACATAACTGCATTTAAGGATTTTAAAATTCAATTCGAATTCGAGATTTAGAATAAAAGTTGAGTCGTACAGAGTATTGGACTGTTAAAAAAAATTGATGATTTTATTTGATTTAAACAGCTTGTGTTTGTTATAAATGATATTGATAGTGATAATAAAACTGAATGGCTGTAATGCTCCATGAATTGATCCACTTATAATCAGATTGCAGTCGACAAACTCTCAATCAAAAACAGAAATAAAATAAAAAAATAATCTGTGATTTAATTTGATTTGTACGAGCGATAATGATGTAAAACGTTTTTAGGAACATAACAAAAATCAATTATAGTATTAGATTAAGATGGGCAACTGATTTTGGATTCTTTCTTTGAAATAAACCGTATATAATTATCATAAATTAATAATTATAATAATAATAATAATAATATTAATAATAATACAAATACTAATAATAATAATAATAATAATAATAATAATAATAATAATAATAATAATAATAATAATAAAAATAATAATATCAATAATTATAATAAATATATTAATAATAATAATAGATAATAATGATACTAAAAATCATAAAATTGATAATTTTTATTAAATTTAGTAATAATAATTAAAATAAGAATGATAACAATAATATTATTAATAATGCTAATAATAACACTACTTATAATAAGATTAATATTATTAATGATAATAATAATAATAATAATAATAATAATAATAATAATAATAATAATAATAATAATAATAATAATAATAATAATAATAATAATAATACAACTTATACATATCAAATTTCATATATATCTATGATATTATTAATATTACAAATAATAATATTAATATTTACATTAATAATAATAATGAAATTAATGATCATAATATTAATATAACATTTATACTTTAACTTGTATTTACATATAATATATTAACCTTACATCTTATGAAATACTTATTTCATATTATAACTTATTTGATTATTTATATTTTTTTTATATATATTACAATATACATATAGAATTCATATATTTATATATAAATTTATTCTACTTACAACTTAATTATTTTATATCTTAATTTACATCATTCTAATGTTTAAATTATATTTTATTACTTCAAATTAATATATGTACTTACATTTATATATATATATATATATATATATATATATATATATATATATATATATATATATATATATATATATATATATATATATATATATATATATATATATATATATATATTACAAACAAATGTTCGTGAATCGTCGGGCATAGTCAAAGATTAACTAATTCCATATAAACAGTTCAAAAATTTTGTGACTCAACTTTACAGACTTTGCTTATCGTGTCGAATTCATTTACAGATTAAGTTTAAATTTGGTCGGAAGTTTCCGGGTCGTCACAGCGAGTGTGAGTTGTTGGATAGGCAAGCCCTAGGAGTTGTACGACTTTCTCTTGCCAAGAACGTTGCTTACAACATCGTGGGTGAAACCACAACGGCGGGATTGCTTGCGGCTTTATCTAACATGTATGAAAAGCCATCCGCTTTGAATAAGTTTTCTTGATTCGGCTATTGGTGAACGCTAGGATGTTGGAGGGTTCCTCGGAGGCGGATCATGTTAACGAATTTAATTTTATTTTAACACGGTTGAAATCGGTGAATATTAAATTCGATGATGAGCTTGAGGCGTTGTTAAGCATCTTATTGTAACCCATACATGTATCCACGAATTTTATCAATAAAGAACTCTCTTTGGTAGCCGAGGATTAAAGTAATCATTCGTGATTACATATAACCTCGTTAAATTCTCTTGTCTTTATTGTTTTTTTGCTAGTTTCTTCGTATACATCAACTATTTTCGTTTATTGAAAGTGGGTTTGATAACCTAGGGTTATCAAGTCTTGTTAGGGCTCACGTGCTTCATACCTAACAGACCTCTACCCGAATCACTGCCCGAATGGATGTGTTCCTGGGTACTGTCGATCGAGTTCGGATTTCCGCCCGAACGTGTGTGTTACGTGCAAATGATGAGGGTCGTTGAAATAAATGATCTACTGATGCAAAAAATCGACGTTCAAAAAAAAAAAAAAAAAAAAAAACTCCGTATTTCAATATATTTTTTTCACACCAGCATCCAAACACTCCAATTATTTACTGTATTTAAATATTACACCTGCAACCAATCACTCCTCCATATTTTCACCCTCTTTTTCCATTCTCTACAAATTCTCATTCTAGTTCTAGGGTTTACTATCACTACGACAAAATGACTACTACAACTACAGAAAAATTAGGAATCAAAATTGTTAAAAACCCTCCAGAATCAAAGCTCACTGATCTCGGTGTCAGATCTTGGCCCAAGTAACTACTACTCTAAATAATCTCTCATTTTACTTATAAATATTTATATTTATAACTAAATTAATTAATGCTGATTGTTTGGTAGGTGGGGATGTCCTCCGAACAAGTTTCCATGGACGTTTTCTTCGAACGAAACATGTTATCTATTGAAAGGGAAAGTGAAGGTGTTTGTGGAAGGTTCCGATGAGGTTGTGGAGATCGGCGCCGGAGATTTGGTTGATTTTCCGTCGGGAATGAGCTGCACTTGGGAGGTTTCTGAAACTGTCGACAAACATTATCAGTGTGAGTAAATTTAAATGTCTGCAGCTTCAGGTTTTATTCTGTTATTATGAATTATGATTATGATTATGATACTTTATTTCTGCTAATTACTAGAATGGTTTATCAATTGTAACTATTTGGTTAATTTCTGTTATGATACTTCTTAGCTTCTGTCATTGTGACCTTATTTCAGATGTG
Organism: Rutidosis leptorrhynchoides; assembly: GCF_046630445.1. Classification (NCBI taxonomy): domain Eukaryota; kingdom Viridiplantae; phylum Streptophyta; class Magnoliopsida; order Asterales; family Asteraceae; genus Rutidosis; species Rutidosis leptorrhynchoides. Next base: position 106,537,999 of record NC_092341.1, read on the forward strand.
TATTGTTTAGTTATGAAATATATCGTTTGTTATGAGTTAATTATGGTGTGTAGTGCTTGATGAGAGGTTGAATCGAAGTTTTGTTATGTTAGTTGAGATGGATTGAGAGTGTTCTTAGTCTACTCTTAACCGTGACTGTGACGTTTTAGTATATGAGTTAATATATGTAGGGCGATGTAAAAAAATCTGAATGAAAATTGAGTGGAAAAAAATAAATTAATAAAAAAAATTATTAATATTAAATCAAGATTGTTCGGTTGAATTCGTCACCCTTCCGTTAGAAATCCAACTAACGCCTCCATTTGTCACAACCTCATGCTGCATTAATTCCCATCAGTGTTTGTCAACTGTTGCCACACAAGCAATTTAGGCGTCACTGATGCCGCGATAGGAATAGTCTTAGCTTTTGAAAGTATTTTAATAATTGATCGATGTTTTCATTGATAAACCATATGGTATACCACTATTGATTACTTTGATTACCAATGTCTAATATCCCCTAAAAAAGACAAAGCTGGAGGTGAACGAATGCACGGATTGGACCTGAATTCATCGAATAGTATGCGCGGGAGCCGTTTTAAACATGCCCGCAGTTGGGAAACAAGTGGGGAAATGAATATGTATTATTTGGCCATGTGCTACTTTTTCTCGAACAAAGTGAATATAAGACACAATATGTTTCGTTCTCTTATGTTGAATTGGATTTGGCGGATAGGTAGATTTTAATGAAAGTATCATAGAAAACTAATGTAGCCTTAGACGCCGGGCAATGTAGTTCAAGTATATCTCTAATCCAACATAGTCGGCTTCGACACTTAATCTTGAGATCGTAGGTTGTCGTTTAGATGACCGAGAGATCTAATTATCTCAAAAAACACACAATAATTTGAAGTGGAACAGCGTGTGTTGGGACATCCACTTCAATCTGCATCGGTATAAGAGACAAGTGGGAGGTTTGAATTTTGATAGGTGTAAACCGAAAGAGAAGGTTCTCTTTAAATACCTCAAAATGCATTTATTTATAACAAGCATGTGATTCTAGTAAGAGCATATGGAAACATACTTGTTTGAATTACATATGAAATAACAGTCCAAACAAATGTTAAATATATTTGAATGCACTTGATAAACTTCGATAGTGGGTAGGGTTAGGTTACGATGCACTAGATGTTTTACTTAGTTTACCTGAAGTATCAACTCGAGTAGATAACGGGTTACACTTGGGGTCAAGGTTGAAAAGGACGTAAGACGGGGTCGAGACGGTAGAGATCTTAAAACGTCGCAACGGAAAAAAGGGGTCGAGACCGGGTTGAGATGGATGTTGACCAATATATATATATATATATATATATATTTCAAACATAAACATTTCTAACATAAATATTTCAAAGTAAAGATAGATATATTTTTCCTTAATTTAAATATTTTATGTTTGAAATGTTTATTTTTGAAATTTATTTAAAAAGTCAATGTTGGTCAACATCCGTCTCGGTCGTTTTTTACGGTCTCGGCCGTTTTTAACCGTTATTGACCGTCTTTTTTGGTGTTGTTGACCTTTTTTGACCGTTTCTAGGTCCATTGCATGGTAAAACCATTGTGTAAAAAAGTGTAGATTGGCAGGGACACCTTAACCCTGTGTTGCCTTTGGCAACCCACCAAGCCAACCCCGTAATAGCCGGATGCCTGTAAATCACCTCCACCGAATACCCCATGAGTGGCAAGCACGAGCCTAACCCGAAGGCATACTCCGAGGGAATTGCTCCCCCCGGGACTCGAACCTGCGCCCATTTGTGTAAAGCTTCCAAACATGGGGCCCCAGCTTCAAAGGGACGGGTACCGTTGAAGCACTGCTTCTTTGGTTGCATGGTAAAACCATTGCGACACCCTTCTCAGCCGTTTTTTACAACACCGCAAGGGGTTACAGTTGGACATATCTGCTCTTGCAGTAATATACTTTGCATATGAGTGTTGACTTTAAAACATACATGTGTTGCTTCTTGTATTCGAAATACCAAAAAACGAGCTGAAGGGACCAAGATCCTTAATAGTGAATTCGCGTGCGAGTTTAGAGCTGAAGGGACCAAGATCCTTAATAGTGAATTCGCGTGCGAGTTTAGACGTTGGTAGTTGACGAAGAGAATCACTAGAAGTGGTCATAATAATATATACACAATATCTGAAACATCGTTATAAACGAGCAGTGAATGATGAAGCCAATGGTCGATACATAATCTCAATATTTGTGGTACCATGCATGGCAGATTACGTAAAACTGTATAAGGAGCGTTTTAATTTTGGGTCACAAAACCGACCTATTAATGCATACAAACTTTTTCATGTTATCCCATGTAACAACGGGAATGGTATTATATACAACATACAAAGGTAGCTAAGGAAACTATTACAAACCTTCAACTACATATTATGTTAGGAAATGATATATAACATACTAATACTAATATACACCACTATTACCCATATATATTTTAAACGGCGATATCGACATCGAATGTTCTCATTTTTCATCCACACACGTGTTAGAAGGATACCCAATTAGCGACTATGTTGGCAGTACCATCGAAGGTTGGGAAAACCCTCCCCAGAGACCTTTCCAAAATTGATGTTGGCAGTACAATCAAAGGTTGTAAATTCGCTGCTTGGCATCGAGAAATCATACAGATGATTGATGATTGATGATTGATGATATTCTAATAATTAGTAATTGTTTATATATGAATGCCGGTTTTACTAGTCTTCGTAACAAAATTGGATTGTTTCTTTTGTATTTCCATTATCATGTGAAATCGTTTTGGCCAGACTAAAGTTAGTAATCCAAGACTTGAGTTTGGTTAATGGCAAGATTTAGGAACAAACTTGCTCTAAATTAGTATTCTACTTAACATTTAGTGTTTGAAACGTTTATATGTAAATATTTGTTACGAAGACGTCACCGAAGGGTTTAAAAACAGTCGCAGATTAAAAATGGTCACACACTGTTTTGGATAGGCCGCATAGATTAAAGTTACAAATACTCACATTTCCGGGTAACCCTCGAACAGAGAAAACCTCGTAACTTGTTTCTTTGTTCCAAGAGGATACAATTTCGTACCCATTGATTTTTGATCTTTGAATAATGAGTGTTCAAGTTTCTACCCATTGCACAATACGAACATGTCTTGAATCCCATGTATACAAATTACAACCACATATGAGACGTACAAATACACACGTGCGACGAATCCAGTGTATACTGCGTTCGACAAGAAAATGGCGAGTTCAATGTAGCGTCTTGACAACAAAATCGTGTGTTTAATATGACGTTGATTTGAACAGTAGGCTCGGATTAAGATCACTGATCACATGTCATGACTCACAAGAATATGAATGTTTTTTTCGGTTTTCTTTGGTAACTTGAACATGAAAGCTTCATCCTTTTTTATACTTTGGCATTACTTTTGTTTAATCTTTGAATTTTAAACAATGATCATTGTTGCTACTCTCTAACAATTAGTGGAGCTTGCATAAATTTAAATTTATTTTCTCACAAGTATATAGTAAGTAGTTTGGCAACCAAAAAAATATAAACTTCACTCCAACTCTAACTAGTACAATAATACAATAATTACTTTAAAAAGTACTCCGATATAAACTACAGTTTTGAATATGTATGTCTCATTATTATTTACAACTACAATTTGATAGTTTTGCAACTTATAATCTGGACCAGAGAACGTTTGGCCCAGTAATATGGGCTCAAAGGCCGAGCCCAAAATGTATGCATCTGATTTCTCATCTCATCATTTGACGTTATGCTCCCTAATCCGTATGGTTAAGATTTATCAAGATCGACTCGTGTCATAAAATAAATTTAGTTTATATAAATGGTTAAGATAAGATAATATCTGACTACTCGTTCAAGAATTATTTAATAACTAGATCTATGAGCCCGTGCGTTGTACGGGGACTGATCCGCAATTATTTAAGGTGTCATTTGAAACGTGTATTCAAATATATACTTTATTTGATTTTTGCATAAACTGTGTATCTAATTGTTGTAGTTAATATAATACTCATCAGGAAATATCGTTAAAATGTGTTCACAAATTTATTCATATCAATCTCTAAATTAAATCGTGCAGACTTGCCAAAAAGATAAAAAGAACGTTCTGTATAACAATAATTGAATAAATATTTTCTCCCATGCTTCAGACGACTTTCTTTTCGGAAATGTGTAAAACCATAAGAGACACATAGATTATGTTTCTTCTTCGGTTTCTCTTTTTTCAACCGCCTGTAGTATTTTTGTGAATCAAAATTGAAGCAAGATACTTTTTTACCACTTCGTAGTCCAGGTAGAAACACCAATTCGTCAGACAGATGCTACAAAAAATAGATTAATAGTTTTCAAAATTTAAATAATGAAGAATATTGATATTTTTTTCATTATGTAGCAACATTAATATATATGTTACATATATGTAATTTACACTTAATTTAGTAATTACATGTTTAGGCAAATTAACAAATAATTAAAGAATAAGATATTACCAACACGTTTTCGCGGGGTATTGAAACTTCGAAAAACCAGAAATTGACTTGTTTTTGCAATACATGCGGGCGTTCAATTTTATCCAATAAACTGGTTAAGTTGGACGAATTTTCACAACCATCTTTGTTATATATCTTTAGTTCTATATTTAGATGATCAATCGCATAGAAAATGAGACAAATTCCAGGATTCAAATTTAGATCTTTAAGCAATTGTGTCCATCCTTCCTTTATGACCATGATCCCTGCATGAACTGATATTCCTAACCTTTTCTTATACGACCCATTATAGTGAATGACAACATGACCAGTTGGAATCTACCTTGCTTTATATGCCCATATACATTTCTTTTTAAGATTCTGTTACGAATACATTGTTTATGTATAAGGTTAATATAAAAACTAAATAAATTATTATTTAAAATTAAATTAATAATAATAAAATAAGTGTAATGTTACTGAACAATTAAGTAATGTAATTACAACTTATTAAAGATTATGAACTTTTTAAAAGGCTGAATAAATAGTATAGAAAAACCATACCAGCTCAATTTTTTTTTCATCATCAAGAAACGCCATGTATGAAGGAAATCTTCTATAAGGAGCCATTTGAAAGATCCTTCGTTGAATCTCAATAACATCAGTCCAATTATCGGTTATGTTGAACCAATTTTTAGGAATCATGCTGTTTGAGTATATGACCAACTCATAATTACCTTTGTCAATAGCAGTAAAGCATAGAACATCAGTTTCTCGAATTTTCAAATCATTAATAATCTTGTTGAAGCCAACAGTTAGCATTATAGTATTATTAGAAAATCGTAAACCAACTTCGGCATTATATCCATCCAGCGAGTGTATCCACACATTATGTGTAGGGATTGAATTCTTGTAGTAGACTTTTAACCAATTAAAAGGAGTAGGCTGTAAAAAAATCATGTTTAATTTTAATTTATTTAATTCATAAATTTTATGAAATATAAAAATGATAATATAATAGTATATAGTAATTGCAATACCACTTTGTGTAGAACTGCACTGGAAAATACATGTACAAAGGAAGGTGGAGGTTTCTTACAATACAGTATTGACATTTCACCTGTTTGTATATTTAAAAGAAGAAACAGAAGCATAGTTATTACAATAACAATGTATAGTTCAAATCCAAACGTAATCTATATAATAAGTAATTGATAAAATGCAGTAATAATAAATTAACATCCATGACCTTACTCCTAAACTGATCGAAACATTCCTGATATATTTTAACGACCCGTCAAAGTACTCTTGACGACCATCATTATCTTGGTCCCACAGCTTGATCATAACTCTATATGAATTTGATAAATAACCTTGCATTCTTTATTTAAAAATGATTTAACCATACATTATTACTTAACCAAAAATTGACCAAAACAAGTCAACAACATCCACTATTAAATGTATCAAAATAGAATGCAAGTTAATGTTTAATAAAAGCTGCCATCATAAATATGCAGACTCTCTAAGCACAGCGGAAGCAATCAATCATGAACCTGAGAATAAAACATGTGAGTAACTGTCAATAAAAATGTTGAGTGAGTTATAGGTTTAATATTGTGAACAATATTTAATTTAAACCATAAAAATTTATGTTTGAAAACATAAAAACTCCTTTTTGGACCACAAAATTATATGCTAGAAAACATATAAAAAGATTATTCCATTTTCCGTGAGCCACCTGGTAACCACTTAACCATTTATTTACCCTTGCCAAACACAAATAAATAATATACACCGAACAAGTGTATCTTCAACTAAATACGAAGTACTAAACATTCCGATTATAAATTGCTAGCGCGACTAGCTCGAAATGGGGTTGTCAAACCCGATAGATCTATCCATAGGATTCGCGTTCACTAGTAGAAACCAGTGATTACATTTACCAGACTAGGAAATATTTTTATTCAACCCACAATGAATAATTTAAACCAACTTCCACCTGTGTCCAATATGAAAAATAAAATGCATGTATTCTCATTCCAAAAGATTTAAAATAGAAAAATGGGACTATAACTCACCTTAATAGCAAACGAAGTAACCACACAAAAATGCGAACAGCAATGAAGTAAAGTGATCAAGCATGATCACAACGCCGACCTATAAATAAAGCAGGTCGATATAAATAACTAACTTAGGTCAAGTCTTAGTATGATAGCTATTGTACATGTTGCAAGTAGACATAGAACAACACTCAATATGCATCTGTTTGATCGGAACAGCGTACGGACACACTTTTTCTATTTTTATAAAGTTTCTATTTTTAGCAAGTTTTCATTTTAGGAAAGTTTCTATTTTAGGAAAGTTTCTATTTTAGGAAAGTTTCTATTTTTGAAAAGTTTCTATTTTAGGAAAGTTTCTAAATTTAGAAAGTTTTCATATTTAGAAAGTTGCTATTTTTGGAAAGTATATAAGTTAGGAAAGTTTCCTTAATTAGAAAGTCAACAAAAGTCAACTGAAAGTCAAAGTCAACCGAAAGTCAACTCAAAAGTCAACCTTGGTCAAACATAGTCAACGTTAATTTTAAAAGTATAAGTTATATTAATAATATAGGTTATAACGTTAATTAAAGTCATATATGCATAATTATGTCATAACATAAGTTTAATTAAATTAAAATGAATTATTATTAAAGTTAACATAAGTTTAAATGATATAATTAATATAATATAAGTATTTAATTAATTAATTAAATATTAATCATAATATAAGTATTATTAATTAATAATAGATTTTAAATCATATCATAAGTATTATTAATTAATAATGAATTATTAATCATATCATAAGTTTCTAATTATCATTATTAAATCATAAGTATTTAATAATTAAATTATAATTAAATAATAACTAAGCCTTATAATAATTAAATAATTAATTAATCCTTATTATAAGTCTTATTATAATAATCTCATAATATAAGTTTAATACTTACCATAAGTATTTTGCATTAACAATAAAAGTATTATTAATCATAAGTTTAATTAAATGTTTAATTAAATCATAATTAATAATAAATGATATAGTAAATATATATATCATAAGTCTTAAATTAAATAATTACTTTTCATATCATAAGTATTTTATTAATAATGAAATTTATTATTTATATCATAAGTCATAATTAATAACCATAAGTTTTAATTAAAAGTTCATCGGGTCATAACTCGAGCCCCGGGAATCAGTTTTCGGCGAGTCTTATATATATCTTTGCCTAACCAACCTATCCGACACATTAGTGTGCTAAAGAACACCCCAAGAACATCAAACAAGTCATGACTTACAGCCATAAATCAACTTGTAGCTTTAATCCCTTCAAAAACATGTTTTAGTCATACCGGGTGATCCGTGGCTCGGATTTCGATGACCCGAACATGAAAGTTCATCCCATCATCAATACTAACACACTAGTACACCCTAAAGACTCCAAAAATGATCACAAAGTCGGACCATGCCTGTACCAATTCGTTTTCACAATTTAATCTCAACAAAACACCATTTTAAGCATAACTAGAGCTCCGGGAATCGAAATGACATGAATCCGGAGTCTAAAATTAATGTCTTAATGAGAGGAACTCATCTAAACACTTTAATTTTACTTTTATATCATTTATATATACAGAAAACAACAATCAAACTGCTGTCCCAAAATAATCAAACTGAAAACATATATAATCGAGCATTTCTACGCATACAATCAACAATACAATAACATATAAGCATCATACTATCATTATAATATATAAAAACAGAAAAATTAAAGAAAAATTGAAAAGCTAGGGTTAGGGTTTATACCCTAATCAAGAATTGAAGGATATGAACGCGTAGAGAACGAGATGTAGAATCCGGAAACGATGAAAGCCCTTTGATTTGAGTGCTTGATTGAAGAAGATGATGATGTTGCTGAATGGTGGTCATTCTAAACAAGAAAAGGAGAAGAGGGGGATGTTAAAATGAAAGCTAGGGTTAAAATGAGGAGTATTTTTGGTGTTTTAATCAAATGAATCACTATTTAGAAGAAATGGCAAAACCACCCCCTACCCTTGACAATTTTTGGCTGAAATATGATGGGTGGGCCCCACTTGTGGGCCAACTTGATGCTAAGAGTATTTGCTTGTGGCCCGAATGCCCGAACAAAACCCGAAACGCGAAAACACGACTACGCGATTGAAAATTCGGAGAGATATTAATTATGCGACGAATAAAATATATAAACACTAAATATAAACATATGAAATTAAAATATCATATTTAAAATAATTAGGACTTAAAAATCCCAAAAGCTTGACCGTTGGTTTGAAAACCAAAAAGATTCGCCGGATAGAAATCCGCGACACGTAGAAACGTATAACTTAAAATATGAATACAAATATTCACATAACACATAATAATTAATATGTTATTACTAAAATAATAATATAGGTCATAGAAATGACGTGGCACGAATAACAGTTAACGGTCGTTAAATAGTTAACGGTAAAAGATGACGGAAAAAGTAGGGTTGTTACATGATAATCAAAAAAAATATTCATATTAAATTACAAAAATACGTATCTAAAAAAAAATTGATATCTGTATGGTCTGATTGTATTATATATACAATTTCGATTTCAATCTTATGAATCTGTAAACGAAAATATAGATTAACAAAGGAAACTTACTTCTTTATTTTTTAACCGCTGTTAGTTGCAAATTGTGATATGAACTGTGTATACCATCGAATGAACCCTAATTGATCGATTAAACTGCTGGCGTATGTGTTATTTATATTTAGTTATTTTGGGTCAGATAATGATTGGCTCAATTTATTTTTTTATTAAATGGGCTTTCTAAGTTGCTTTGTTTTTTATAGATTTTGTTTTTTATAGATAAAGTCCATGTTAAATTGCAGGATTATGGTAGAAATATGTGTTGTTTATTTACTAAATTCGATTTAATAGAAGTAAACAAACAATTATCAGTTGTATGTATTGTTTATCAATAGAGTCAACACACAATAGTTAATTACTAAGATATAAAAAAAACTGACTTGATGATATTCATAAGAAAAAAAGTTCAATAACAATAAAGTACTCAAACACTAATAAAAAACATATAACATAATTTATTAAAGTTGGTGCAAAACTTCTTTGTAGACAACGTTTTTAGTGGTAGTTGATAATTCTTGATCCTTATCCAATATAAGTACCTTCAAGCCTTTCTTTATTGTAACTCTCGATAGAGCTACATAAAATTGACCATGACTAAAAACAGGTTTTGGTAGGAACAAACCAACATGTGCAAGTGATTGACCTTGACATTTATTTATAGTCATACCAAAACAAACTGTTATAGGATACTGCCTTCTTTGAAATCGAAATGGAATTCGTTTATCTGTTGGAACAATAAGCATACGCCCGATTGCAGTTATTTTTCCAACATGTGTACCGGTCAATACCTTTGCTTTAATCATTCGATCCTTAAGTTCAGTAATTTGTAATCGACTACCGTTACACAAACCACCAGCTTGATCTACATCCCTCAGAAGCATCACTGGTACACCAACTTTTAATTTCAAATGATGTTTTGGTAAGCCACCTATGTCAATGTTGTTAAGGTAGTCGGTAGTGTACAACTCGCTATTAAAATGTGAATCTCGTTCTGACTAACAAATGCTATCTGAACTTAGATATGACCTATCATCACCATCTATCAAAGCCATCATGTTATCGTTAATAATATTGACTAACTCATGAGTTAGAGCCAGAATGGCGCGTTGTTGGTAGTATAAAGGGTTGCCAAGATTTTCCAAAAAGTTAGGATAAATTGAACTAATAATGGAACCAATTGGATCCGCAATATCTTTAACCAAAATATCATCAGGCATTTCAATGTCTGAGATATCGTCTTTAGTTAGATTAACTTCTCCATTTCCAACGTTTAACAACCAATCGGCAAAGTTGCGAATTTCCTCAACATTAATTTCATTTTGCTTTTCTGTAACACTTGAACTGGTAGATGTGAGACGCATGTTGATAGTAAACTTCAAGACGGTTACATGATCCCACAGGTACGACGAATTAAGTGTTGCAGCTACAACATCCTCCCTTTTACCCCTAGTAATAACAGGTAGAACTTTCCAGAAATCATGTGACGACCCGGAAATTTTCGACCAAATTTAAACTTAATCATTATATGATTTCGACACGATAAGCAAAGTCTATTAAACTGAGTCTCAAAATTTTTGAACAGTACATGAAGCCATTTGACCTTTGACTATTCCCGACGATTCACGAACAATTACGTGTAAACATATATGTGTGTGTGTGTGTATATATATATATATATATATATATATATATATATGTGTATATAATTTCTATACAAAAGAAATGTTATATACATTGTAATTAATAGATATTAAAGATTCAATATATGATAGTTTGTAAATATGATATAATTAATAAATTGTATTATAGTAGTTATATTAAAATTATTATCATTACTTTCGTGATTATTAGTTTTTTTAATATTAATATTAATAGTGTCAAGCCTGGTATAAAATATATTTATAAAATTTAATATGTATAAGTTGTTATATTATAAGGATCATTAATAATATTAATATTATTAATATAACTAGTAGTATTATTGATATCATTTATAAGACTATTAATACCATTGTTATTACTAGTAATTAAACTTATTAAAAACTATCATTTTGGATAATATTAATATTATCATATTATTATTTATTATTAAACCCTTTATTAATAATATTATTATAACTAATAAAATTATTATTAGTATTACCAATAATATTAATATAATTATACTAATTAATTAGAATTTGATATTTAAACACAATTATATAAATAAGATATATAAATTCAAATATATATAAATAAGTAGATATAAAATAATGTTAAAAAAATATATAAATATATACAGTCAGATATATATACATACTGATACTGATATAAATAGATATAAATACGTATACATATATAAATTTCAGTTTTATATATGGAAAAATACATATATTCAGTTATATAATTATATAAATACAATCTATACATATAAATAAATACTGAAAATTTGTCTAGTTACGTATCTTATTTTAAATCAGTTCCATGTCGTTCTCTAACTATAGATGATTGATTCTGATAGTACAAATCAGGATTTAAACTCTAGGGCCAATCCAAAAGCAATTAACAATCTAAATCACTTTTTATTTTTATTTTTTTATTTTTTTTCTGTCTGTACGATAACTCAAATTTTGGTGACTTGTTTCTGTTATCTATCAAATTAAGTCATGATATTAGTGAAGAGTGACTTAGTATTTCATTATCATTATCAATTAAAATCATCACAGCCTTTATCTTCACAAATTGAAACAATTTTTTTTTAAAAAGCAGATGAGGCTCTGTTCGTGTCACAAATTACCCAAAGCACGAATTTGAATAAAATTTCAAATTGTGTAAATGAGGTGTTGTTAGGAATATGTTACTTAATCTTTCTGCAAAGTTCGAAGTCCCAATTCGTATTATTTATCGAGAATTTTGATGTCAAAGTTATGATTCAAAAAGTCAAAAGATTTGTTCATCGAGAAATTTGAGTTCAATTTGATGTGTTAGTTTCAATTGAGGTTACAGATAGTTTCTAATATCGATTTAGAACCTTTTTTATTTAGATACCATGGTCTGAAACTTTCTAAAACTTCGAATTTGATTCTGGGATGGGTACGTGTTCTTCACTTCATTTTTACAGTTTAATATTTAGTATTTTGCTTCATTTAAATTCATCAAACATTAAGAGTCAATTTCTGTGGTTATCAGGATCCTAAAATCAAATTTTAAATAGTTATGTTGATCCATTTATAATCTGGTCGATTGCTGGGTTGAAGGAGAAGAAGGAATTTGGATTAATAACATTTACGGGTTATATTTAAAAACAAGGTATAATATTTCAGAAAAACGAGTTGGAACAGATGGTTGTGTCGTTGTTTGTGTAAACGAGGGATCTGGGTTCGAATCATGTACCTGCCACATTTTTTTTAGGAAGAGATTAATGAGGTAGTTTATTTATCTCCATTATTTTTATTATTATGTGGTTTATTATCTTTAATATTATTATTATGATTATTATTATTATTGTTATATTATTATTATTATTATTATTATTATTAGTATTAGTTAACATTTATCATTATGATTATAATTAGGAATATTGTTAATATAATTATTATTATTACAATTTTAGGAATTATACTAATATTATTATCAATATCAAATATTATTATTATTTAGTATTATTTTTATTTTTATCATTACTATTAAATAGTATTATTCTTAATATTATCAATAGTATGATTATAAATATTACTAACAGTACTATTATTATTATTATTATTATTATTATTATTATTATTATTATTATTATTATTATTATTATTATTATTATTATTATTATTATTATTATTATTATTATTAACTCAAGTATTATTAATATGATTATCATTATTAGTATTGTTATTAAAAATCATATCATTTTTACAAATATTGTTATTTTGTTATCATTACAACAAAATAATTATTATTATTACCATCTTTACTACTAATATCATTATTATTATCATTACTATGATTCTTATTATAATTATCATAAGTAATGTTATTTTTTTTATATCATTACTATCAATATACAACTATTATTAATATTATTACGTATATATAAAAATATACTTAAAAGTAGTAATACATAAAAGTAAGAAATTATTAATATTAACAATCTTTATATAAATATTCACACATAACAAATTAAGTATATTTTTTAGAATATATATATATATATATATATATATATATATATATATATATATATATATATATATATATATATATATATATATATATATATATATATATATAACTATATATAAAATAATAATCACTTTCAAACTAATATACAAATTAAATATATAATATATAAGGTTATAATATATGAAATTGGTCAATTACGAATATAGGTATTAATATTTAAACAAATAATATAGGTTCGTGAATCCGAGACCAACCCTACACTTGTTCAATGACATCATATGTATTTTTACTACAAAATACAGTATGGTGAGTTCATTTGCTCCCTTTTACTCTTTACATTTTTGGGACTGAGAATACATGCGCTACTTTTACAACTGCTTTATTATATGCTTTTGAAATACATTTTGAACTGCGAATACATGAAATGCTTTTATAAATGTTTGACGAGATAGACACAAGCAAAACATTCCTCAAATGAATTATGTGGACGTGATAATTGCCACCATTGAATTATGTGGACGTGATAATTGCCACAATTGATATGAATATTTTCCCCCTGATTATTATTGCTTGGTAACCTAAGAATTAGGGAACATCACTAATTTTGAGAATTAGTGCACGCCTAATTGACGCGAATCCTAAAGGTAGCTACCGGGTTTAACACCCCCACCCAGAATGTTCACAAGACGGAAGGGTTAGTGGGCGTGGTGTTTAGTACTTCGAAGTTTATATGATTATTATACAGACGAGATGTTCTGTTTTGGGGATATTATTATGCGCATTATATGTTAAGGTCGGTTACCAAGCCAAGCTATGAAAGTAATGAAAAGTGAATGTTATGTATCGAGAGAATGATTTTATACACAGGTTATGTGTATGTTATTTTTGTGCACGAGATATGTGTACGGTTACTAAGATTTATGAAAGATGATTTCGTACACGAGAAAGGTGTACTGTATTTAAAAGATATCGCATGTACATTATAGGTGGGTATAGGATTCAGGCCCATTTGTACCATGCAGCATTTAAATCTTGTGGTCTATCAAAATGATGAATTTTTATTGTGTATGATAAACTTATGAACTCACCAACCTTTTGGTTGATACTTTAAAGTATGTTTATTCTCAGGTATGAAAGAAATCTTCCGTTGTGCATTTGCTCATTTTAAAGATATTACTTGGAGTCATTCATGACATATTTTAAAAGAAGTTGCATTCGAGTCGTTGAGTTCATCAAGATTATTAGTTTAGTTTTATGAAATGGTATGCATGCCGTCAACTTTCGATATAAATGAAAGTTTGTCTTTTAAAAACGAATGCAACGTTTGTAAAATGTATCATATAGAGGTCAAATACCTCGCGATGAAATAAACTATTGTGAATCGTTTATAATGTATATGAACGGGTCCTTTCAAATCACCACCAAACACAATGACCTTACCTCCAAGTGGAGTATCCATGCTATTACTATTAATTGGCCGACATATGTTGCGTAGAGATCGATCTAATGTTTCAACACATAACCTGTTAACCAATGGAGCTTCATCCCAAATAATCAGTTTAGTTTTTCTAATCAAGTCTGCCAAATGACTATTAGGCAGAATTCTACAGTATGATTCGTCCTTCGGATCTATAGGAATTCCAAAACGCGAAGGAGCATTTCTTCCACCAGGCAATAACAAAGCGGCAATTCCGCTGGAAGCAATATTTAAGACGATTTGACCTTTACTTCTCAACGCAGGTGACAATGTGTAAAGACCCGTCCTAATCCATAAGAATGAATACAATAACATATGATTACATCGCTAGGTATTTGACCTCTATATGATACATTTTACAAACATTGCATTTGTTTTAAAAGACAAACTTTTATTTCAACGAAAGTTGACAGGCATGCATATCATTTCATAATATCCATCTATAAATGATCTAATCTGTCATTTACTTAATCATAATCTTTACTGAACTCAACGACTTGAATGAAACGTCTTTTGAAATATGCCATGAATGATTCCAAGTAATATCTTTAAAATGAGCAAATGCACAGCGGAAGATTTCTTTCAATCCTGAGAATAAACATGCTTTAAAGTGTCAACCAAAAGGTTGGTGAGTTCATTAGTTTATCATAATCGATCATTATCATCATTTTAATAGACCACAAGATTTTCATTTTCATTTCTCATAAATATACGTCCCATGCATAGAGACAAAAATATCATTCATATGGATTGAACACCTGGTAACCGACATTAACAAAATGCATATAAGAATATCCCCTATCATTCCGGGACATCCATCGAACATGATAAAAACGAATTCGAAGTACTAAAGCATCCGGTACTTTGGATGGGGTTTGTTAGACCCAATAGATCTATCTTTAGGATTCGCGTCAATTAGTAGATCGGTTTACTAATTCTTCGGCTACCAAGCAAAAAAGGGGCATATTCGGCTTCAATCATTCAACCATAAAATGTAGTTTCAATTACTTGTGTCTGTTTCGTCAAATATTTATAAAAGCGCATGTATTCTCAGTCCCAAAAATATATATTGCAAAAGCATTTAAAAAGGGAGTAATGAAACTCACCATACTGTATTTCGTAGTAAAAATACATATAACATCATTGAACAAGTGCAAGATTAGCCTCGGATTCACGAACCTAAATTAAGTATATATATTTATATGTTGATCAATATTTGTCTAACAAATTAGGTCAAGTCATAGTGTACCACAATCCTAATGCTCAAGACTAATATGCAAAAGTCAACAAAAGTCCATTTGAGTCAAAATGATTTCCAAAGTTTATACACGACTATTATATAACTTGAATATCGTCGTTTTATATATTTAATATATTTATTATTTTTTTAAAAGTCATTTGTTAATAAAATTTATATTTAAAACTTGTATATGATAAAAATATACTTTTATATATCTTAAGTAAATAAATTTATAAAGTTCATTTAATATCATAAAAATATAATGATAGGTATTATTAATGTAATTATATGACGTGTAGTAAAATATCTTTGTATTACATATTCATTTGATAAAATAATATCGGTAATAACAATAACACGTAAAAGTTGTATTATTTTGTAATAATAATTATTATTATTATTCTACTAATAATAATAACAATATTTATATTTACAAAAAATGGTATTATGATAAAATGATAATTCTTTTTAATAATAATAATGAAATTTTATATTAACAGTGATATTCCTATTAATAATAATTTTTGTAAAAATGATAGTTTTAATATGAATAATACTTTTAATAATAATATTGATAAAAATAATGAAAAATGATGATTTTATTTAAATCAATGTCTTACAATATTTTAAATTTCATCATGATACCCATACTCATTATTTCCTAATTGATTCGTTTAATAGCTTTTAATCGTCTTTTATATCGCGTTCATATTAATGATAATAATAGTAATTATAATACTTAGGTGTTACTAATATTAGTTTTAATTATAATAATACTAATAATAATAAATATTATGATAATGATAATACTAATAACTATTTTAATGATAATAATAATAATAAAACTAATTATAACATTAACGATAATAACAATAGTAATAATAATAACAATTTTTAATGATAATACCTTTTATTGATAACGATAATAATAATAATAATAATAATAATAATAATAATAATAATAATAATAATAATGATAATAATAATAATAATAATAATAATAATAATAATAATAATAATAATAATAATAATAATAATAATTAGATAAAAACTATAACGAAGATAATAACGTCGATAATAATAATCATTTTTAATAATAATACAAAAATTTAATTGACTATAACTTCTAATCTGTTCATCGAAACCATTCGATATCTAAATGAAAAGTTCTTAATTTTTCGCCAGCTTTCCAACGACATGCATATCTTATACCTTATCTCAACCGCATATGTAACTAATTCAAAATTCTACATAACCTATCTAATGACAATATCAAAAATACAAGCATGCCTAATCCTCTATACCCGAGCACTAGTCAGGGATACACTATTAATATGTAAAAGTTAAATTATGAGTACTCACGAGCAGGAAAGGTACGTAAACGCAACGGAGACGATAAACACTAAATTGACTCACGAGCATGCCCCCGAATATTACACATCACCTCCAAAGCTATAACCCATAATTTCCTTAGCCCTATCCTACTCGAAAACCAGTTTTGAAAATAACCCACTCATGACCTCGTCGCAGTATTTTATGTATAATACTACTACTAATAATAATATTAATAATAATAATAATAATAATAATAATAATAATAATAATAATAATAATCTTAATAATAATAATAATTATAATATATATAGAGAGATAGATGCGAGAGAGATAGATAAATGATTCAGAAAAGCAAAAACGTTCGACATTTAAAGGATGTAAACCCACCTACCACCTCATGCGATCGCATGGGGTTTGTGAGAGGTACTCATGCGATCGCATGAGCCTCTCCTTCAATTCATGTTCGCTCATAAATAACAAAGATGCTGCCGACACCCTTTTTTACTTAATATAAATAAATATTAATATTTAATCTTTATAATTAATTAAATATTATATTATATTTACGTGCATAGTTGATTTGTAATTTTAGTACCGATGAATTGTACGTTGACGCTCGACTTTCGTGCTGGTTTCGATTTTTCGAACGCCCTTTCGTACGCTTAGAAAACTTGTGCTTTACGTTTTGCGACACATACCTTTATCAATAATTAGACTTAAATTAATGAAAAACTAACCCACTCAAAGTGTAACTTAATCTTTTGAGTGTTTTGGTCATTTACTTCTGTAAATCGGTGGCTCGTTGTATATCAAAATGTATTTATTTTAAATCAGGACGTTTTATGACTAAGTTAAAATATATATATATATATATATATATATATATATATATATATATATATATATATATTTATTTTGAAATATAATTTTGAACTATTTACTTAATATAATATATAGTTTTTCAAAACTATTGATATTCAAACTTATATATTTAGAAATCGTTTAAATATTAAGAATTACAATTTCGTAACATTTGTATTTTAAAGTTTAAAATTGATATGATTTATTTATATACAATGTTCATAAAAACATTTTAATAACTAAATTATTTTATATTCAAAAATCATTTTATTACGAAGGTTATAATAGTAGAAGTTATTATGTCATAAGAGGTTCTTAAAAAGTCTATTATATTGAAAAGACGTTTTCGTTTATGAAAGTAAAATCATATATGAATCATATCAGGTTTCAAGGTTTTAACTTCCAATTTAATCATGACTCGTAGGATTAAGTCTATAGGAAAATCAAACGTAAGAAATCATCTTAATGTAAAAATGTCGATCTATTTAGCTTGTCAATATCTATTTTCTAATTTACCTATATTCTCTAATTTCACTTTCACAATTCATAATATGAAGGTTAATTAATTTATCTTATCAAAAGTCACGGGGCGATTATTGTAAGGCATGTATTCGAATTTAACAGGAATTTCCACCAATCTGGCTATCTCTCGCTACTTGATACTTTGTCCTTACTCAAAAAATAACTTTACCATTTATTCCAAATATCGTTAAAAAGGAAAAGTTTCCTAAATCAAAGTGGACCTCTCTCAATAGAGACTCGTAATCATACAATGTATCTGATAAATCAATCATTTGATATTATCTTCTAACTCCACCGATAAATATATTTTGAAACAAATACGTTCATGTAAAGTATTATACGTTTAATACTTTGTTAACATTTTCAAGTTATATTATATATTTATATATATATATATATATATATATATATATATATATATATATATATATATATATATATATATATATATATATATATATATATATATATATATATATACATATTCACATCAAAAAATGGTTTGTGAATCGTCGGGATTTGGTCGAGGTTAAATGAATATATGAACATAGTTTAAAATCCTTGAGATTCAACTTAACAAACTTTACTTATCGTGTCGGAAAGTTTAAATTTGGTCGGAAATTTCCGGGTCATCATAGTACCTACCCGTTAAAGAAATTTCATCCCCGAAATTTGATAGAAGTCGTCATGGCTAACAATGAGAATGTTATTATGACGAATATAAGTTGATAGTTAGGGTTTTATCATGATTAAGAAATATGAATAAAATAATTCAATTCCTTGAAGCATATGAGTGAAGTTATCGTAAGTGAATGAAATAAGATTATAGTGATTCATCATATCTTTTGACATCATCACCATTGATCTCCAGATTTAAAGAAATTCTTTGTAATCTATATTGGATTTGATTCTTCAGTGATTAAGGAAATTATGATCCCCTTTGGTTTCATGCGATAATCTTTCTTGATTTCTCTGTAGGATATTTTACTATAAATACACCTCCTTCGTTTCCTTACAACTCACACCTTCTAGTCTTTCTCTCTCAACTCATATATATATATATATATATATATATATATATATATATATATATATATATATATATATATTTAAAATATTCGTTAATATGCTTCATCCAGTGCTGATTCTCGATATACTCCTCACTTTCATATTTTTCGTTCTTCTTTTTCATCTACCTCCAGAAGAATCCATTTACTTCTACTATACTCTTGGTTTTATAGTGTTTTTAGTTCTCCCGGGTCTTTATATTGCTATATGCATCGATATATACGGTTTATAGTTTCTGGGTTGTTGTTGGATTTTATATCTTTCCTCATATTTCAATGTTCCTGCTTCTGTCTTCTATAATTATTATCATCCCCAGTTAATGCTCTCTTTTATTTGCTGCGATTTATACCCCAATTTCTATTTCGGAGCTTTGTCCTTTCGTTTCTTCTTCTTGCGATTAAGCACCGCTTGTAATGGTTCAAAATTCGCATATATGAATTTAGGAATGAACATTGTTAATGTTCTAAGAAGGAAATGGTAATGGCACGATCTTGATTTGCTAAATTATCAGAATACCCTGGAAAAGACCGATTCATCAAGAAATATTTTCTTGATATTTTAGAGTTTAAATAGGATACAGGAGTCGTGTAACATGGCATATAATGACGTTATGATCTGTGAATTATCACGTTCCATTTTAGAAACTCAGCATGACTTACTGTAATATAATCACGTTGATCAAGTGTCATTATATTATACTAATTCATGCTTCAGTTCCCATACTACTTCAAAAATATTCCTATTTTAAACTTGAAAGTTTCAGAATTTAGAAACTAAAATAGTTTCTTTTATGATGTAATACAGACAGCTCGAAGAGGTAAATGATTTCAGATAAGAATAATTATGGAAATATCTTCAGAAATACGGAGGATATTTATAATGAAAGATACGATGGTATCTTAGAATTTCTAATATCAGAGGATGATGAAGAATATTGTCCGCAGGGGTTTAGAGTCAGGAGTAAAGTATTCGTTAATGACTTTAGTAGATACTGAATCATTTGGATTCTTTGAAGGCAGGTTCAGCCTTTGTGATTTGTCCACAGCCTCCTTTATACTTTGCTCAATCCATTTTCCAGTCCTAAACCTTCTCTTTTTCTGAGCTTTGCCAATACACTATTCTTTATCATCAAACTTTTGACTATTACGGTTGTCTACAGTTTTCTGCTGCTTCATTCAGCTTTTCCAAAACTTCAGAGAACTAAATCGTAGATTGGGGTGTTTTTCAGAAACTTCACATTCGGAGTATGTAAGTCAAGAAGATAGACGTTATATGTACACACATATCTGTTAACGTAGACATGCTGCGAGATTTCAAAATATTGATTGCTAATTCCTGATGATTCGTATGGAAATTCTCGTTACAAGATGCAGATGAGTAATTGATGGGGTTTTGATAAATATAATGATTTTTCGGAATGTCAAAGATCAGTGAAGTTATTGGTAAGTTTATTGTTGATGTGGTGGAACATGAAATGGTTCCCCAGTAACGATGGTGAAAGGGCAACGTATATATCAGGGTTATAATAAGGCTGTTTCTACTGAAAAGTTGAAGTTGACTTGCTGTAGCTGTGACAAAACTGACTACTTTGGAAAGGGATTGAAAAGTTATTTTAGCTAATAAATGTCAAAGGGTCTGACACGAATATGTGTCGAACTATGATTTTGGTTTCGAGAGTTGTTCAGGTACATAACTGTGGGTAACATGTGGTTGGATCATCAGCTCGATTGTTCATTGTTTGAAGTGTCTTCAGAAATTTCGGAGGGTTTGGACATAGATTGTAATCGTTAATATATCTTTGATGTTCTAACACATTTTTGAAGCCAAAGTATAGTTTTGAAAGATGTAGGAATCTAAGAGTGATGATACCTGGTTATATCTCGAATTGAATATTGCGATTTCAAAATCAGAATATATAATTGAATTTGAATGAGTATGGTTGTTTTGATTTCTATGAAGGAATGTATATTGTTGAGAAAATAGTGGATATAGTTGATGATTTCTAAATCAGATTCGAAGAATGTAACATATTAGTTGTGAATTTATATATTTCTCGGGTACTACCTACCCGTTAAAAAAAAGTTCACATACAATAGAATTTTTATTGCAATATTTATGAAAATATATATGTATATATTTTCTTTAGATGTAACATAGATTTAATGAGTTAATATTAAATTAAACTCATTTGGTTTACGGTTGAAAATAGAACTGAATAATCCCTAAAACTTTAGAAATTACGTAGTCTTCGTGGATTATTTCTTCAACGTAAATGAAATCATGTGTCAATACTTCATTATTCATTTTTATTGATATTTCTTCGGTGAAAGGTGTTTGTGTTCGTGGAATTCTTGTGAACTTCGCAAGGTACCAATGATGTTATCTGAAAAGTTTCGAGTATATCGATAATAAAGGTGTAAAATCAAACATATATTTGAATAATACACTTGATTTATTATGAAATGGAATTCATTGAATTGAAACAGAGATTGTAGTTAATGATAGTTAAGTTAGTAAGGAAGGATGTACATCTTAGCATATTAGTAATATGAATTTAATCGAGTAGTATCTACCCCTATTTAATTCATACATAATAGCTTAGTACTAAAAGATTTGTTTTTGATCTCAAAATTCATATATATCTATATATATATATATATATATATATATATATATATATATATATATATATATAGTATTCATATAATTTCTTCAGAGGGAATGAGTTAATTCTTCATAACTCATTGATACAATATACGCGTTGTTGATTAGTGATGATGTCCACGGTGATTCTTGAACTGGCGGAGCTTGTGATGTTATAGATGCTGCTGATTCTGATGTTGCTGACGGTACTAACTGTGCTGGTGATGCTAACGGTACTATTGATGCTATTGGTAAAACAAGTCTAGCTTGTAACTCACGCACTATTCTTATCTGATTTGCTTTTATCATTTCGATCTACTCATTTGACTTATGGTTAGTTCTAGAATAAGTAATCTCTAAAATTTTAGAGATTACATAATCACTGTAGAATATTTCTCTGATGAAGTTATGAATCAATACTTCATCGTTTGTTGTTGGTCTTCCTTGTTATCTATAGAGCTTATGACGTTGATGCTCGTGGGATAGATTGTGAAGTTGAGGTTTGCGATGCGGTTGTTGTTAGTGGTGGTAATAATTCTGTTGGTGTTGATGATGGTGGTACTGTTGTTGCCGGTGCTGCTGCTGGTGCTTGTAACCTTTGCACCATATTCTCCGAAGCCACTACACGAAGCTCGTTGACTTCTTCTATTACACCGGGGTGATTGTCGGTTCGGACTAGCGGATAAATAAAATTTAGAATTTGATGTAGTATATAATCGTGACGAGATACTCTGGGGATGATAGAGAAAATGGTGTTTCGAACAGGTTCGCCGGTAAGTGCTTCAGGTTCTTCACCAAGAGGGCAATGTGGTGGATGGAAGGGATCACCTTCTTTTTGTCTCCATTGATTGATAAGGCTACGAACCCATCCCCAATTCATCCAGAATAGATGATAGCTGATTGGTTGATCCATTCCAGTCACACTGCTTTTGGAGCTTGAGTGGGATTCCATTTCGGAATCCGAGGGACTTGAACTAATGACGAATTCCATTTCGTACGATTGAATACAGGATTTTTTTTCGATATGAAATGATTTTCCGGTTATCGGGTGGTATTCTAATTACATAGAATATCTGTATATAAATAGAGCAAAAGATTTTGTAGATTACGGAGGGATTTACGAAATATGTCAGGCAAAGTTTACAGTAACAGATACGCTAAGATATGAATTAGCGATTTGCTAAGATATGAATTTTGTCTATACATTATTCGTGCAATCAATGCAGTAGGATGTGTCTAGACTTAAGAATGATAAGCAGGTAATTTCTTATGGATGATAAGTAGATGATTTCCGACTAGAAATGATAAGCAAAACTTTTGACACGCAGACACGGTCGAAGTCCAGACTCACTAATGTATCCTAACGACTATCAGTTAGACACACTAATGCAGACCTGGTTCGCTAAGACCACCGCTCTGATACCACATGTAAAGACCCGTCCTAATCTATAATAATGAATACAATAACATATGATTACATCGCGAGGTATTTGACCTCTATATGATACATTTTACAAACATTGCATTTGTTTTAAAAGACAAACTTTTATTTCATCGAAAGTTGACAGGCATGCATATCATTTCATAATATCCATCTATAAATGATCTAATCTGTCATTGACTTAATCATAATCTTTACTGAACTTAACGACTTGAATGCAACGTCTTTTGAAATATGCCATGAATGATTCCAAGTAATATCTTTAAAATGAGCAAATGCACAGCGGAAGATTTCTTTCAATCCTGAGAATAAACATACTTTAAAGTGTCAACCAAAAGGTTGGTGAGTTCATTAGTTTATCATAATCGATCATTATCATCATTTTAATAGACCACAAGATTTTCATTTCCATTTCTCATAAATATACGTCTTATGCATAGAGACAAAAATATCATTCATATGGATTGAACACCTGGTAACCGACAATAACAAGATGCATATAAGAATATCCCCTATCATTCCGGGACATCCATCGGACATGATAAAAACGAATTCGAAGTACTAAAGCATCCGGTACTTTGGATGGGGTTTGTTAGGCCCAATAGATCTATCTTTAGGATTCACGTCAATTAGTAGATTGGTTTACTAATTCTTAGGCTACCAAGCAAAAAGGGGCATATTCGGCTTCGATCATTCAACCATAGAATGTAATTTCAATTACTTGTGTCTATTTCGTCAAACATTTATAAAAGCGCATGTATTCTCAGTCCCAAAAATATATATTGCAAAAGCATTTAAAAAAGGAGTAATGAAACTCACCATACTGTATTTCGTAGTAAAAATACATATAACATCATTGAACACGTGCAAGGTTGGCCTCGGATTCACGAACCTAAATTAAGTATATATATTTATATGTTGATCAATATTTGTCTAACAAATTAGGTCAAGTCATAGTGTACCACAATCCTAATGCTCGAGAGAATTATGCAAAAGTCAACGAAAGTCCATTTGACTCAAAATGATTTCCAAAGTTTATACACGACTATTATATAAATTGAATATCGTCGTTTTATATATTTAATATATTTATTATTATTTTTTAAAAGTCATTTGTTAATAAAATTTATATTTAAAATTTGTATATGATAAAAATATACTTTTATATATCTTAAGTAAATAAATTTATAAAGTTCATTTAATATCATAAAAATATAATAATAGGTATTATTAATGTAATTATATTACGTGTAGTAAAATATCTTTGTATTACATATTCATTTGATAAAATAATATTGGTAATAACAATAATACGTAAAAGTTGTATTATTTTGTACTAATAATTATTATTATTCTACTAATAATAATAACAATATTTATATTTACGAAAAATGGTATTATGATAAAATGATAATTCTTTTTAATAATAATAATGAAATTTTATATTAAAAGTGATATTCCTATTAATAATAATTTTTGTAAAAATGCTAGTTTTAATATTAATAATACTTTTAATAATAATAGTGATAAAAATAATGAAACACGATAATTTTATTTAAATCAATGTCTTAAGATATTTTAAATTTCATCATGATACCTATACTCATTATTTCCTAATCGATTCATTTAATAGCTTTTAATCGTCTTTTATATCGCATTCATATTAATGATAATAATAGTAACTATAATACTTAGGTGTTACTAATATTAGTTTTAATTATAATAATACTAATAATAATAAATATTATGATAATGATAATACTAATAACTATTTTAATGATAATAATAATAAAACTAATTATAACATTAACGATAATAACGATAGTAATAATAATAACAATTTTTAATGATAATACCTTTTATTGATAACGATAATAATAATAATAATAATAATATTAATATTAATATTAATAATAATAATAATAATAATAATAATAATAATAATAATAATAATAATAATAATAATAATAATAATTAGATAAAAACTATAACGACGATAATAACGTCGATAATAATAATCATTTTTAATAATAATACAAAAATTCAATTG
Source organism: Rutidosis leptorrhynchoides (assembly GCF_046630445.1). Classification (NCBI taxonomy): domain Eukaryota; kingdom Viridiplantae; phylum Streptophyta; class Magnoliopsida; order Asterales; family Asteraceae; genus Rutidosis; species Rutidosis leptorrhynchoides. The sequence continues at coordinate 106,564,024 of NC_092341.1, forward strand.
ACTATAACTTCTAATCCGTTCATCAAAACCATTCGATATCTAAATGAAAAGTTCATAATTTTTCGCTAGCTTTCCAACAACATGCATATCTTATACCTTATCTCAACCGCATATGTAACTAATTCAAGATTCAACATAACCTATCTCATGACAATATCAAAAATACAAGCATGCCTAATCCTATATACTCGAGCACTAGTCAGGAATACACTATTAATATGTAAAAGTTAAATTATGAGTACTCACGTATCAATATTGAGATTCAATATTGCAAGAAAGATACGTAAACGCAACGGAGACGATAAACACTAAATTGACCTCACAAGCATGCCCCCGAATATTACACATCACCTTCATAGCTATAACCCATAATTTCCTTAGCCCTATCCTACTCGAAAACCAGTTTTGAAAATAACCCACTCATGACCTCGTCGTAGTATTTTATTTATAATACTACTACTACTAATAATAATAATAATAATAATAATAATAATAATAATAATATTAATCTTAATAATAATAATAATAATAATAATTATTATTATTATAATATATATAGAGAGATAGATGCGAGAGAGATAGATAAATGATTCAGAAAAGCAAAAACGTTCGACATTTAAAGGATGTAAACCCACCTACCACCTCATGCGATCACATGGGGTTTGTGAGAGGGACTCATGCGATCGCATGAGCCTCTCCTTCAATTCATGTTCGCTCAAAAATAACAAAGATGCTGCCGACACTTTTTTTACTTAATATAAATAAATATTAATATTTAATCTTTATAATTAATTAAATATTATATTATATTTACATGCATAGTTGATTTGTAATTTTAGTACTGATGAATTGTACATTGACGCTCGACTTTCGTGCCGGTTCCGATTTTTCGAACGCCCTTTCGTACGATTAGAAAACTTGTACTTTACGTTTCGCGACACGTACCTTTATCAATAATTAGACTTAAATTAATGAAAAACTAACCCACTCAAAGTGTAACTTAATCTTTTGAGTGTTTTGGTCATTTGCTTCTGTAAATCGGTGGCTCGTTGTATATCAAAATGTATTTATTTTAAATCAGGACGTTTTATGACTAAGTTAAAATATATATATATATATATATATATATATATATATATATATATATATATATATATATATATATATATATATATATATATATATATATATATATATATTTTTATTTTTATTTTGAAATATAATTTTGAACTATTTACTTAATATAATATATAGTTTTTCAAAACTATTGATATTCAAACTTATATATTTAGAAATCGTTTAAATATTAAGAATTACAATTTCGTAACATTTGTATTTTAAAGTTTAAAATTGATATGATTTATTTATATACAATGTTCATAAAAACATTTTAATAACTAAATTATTTTATATTCAAAAATCATTTTATTACGAAGGTTATAATAGTAGAAGTTATTATGTCATAAGAGGTTCTTAAAAAGTCTATTATATCGAAAAGACGTTTTCGTTTATGAAAGTAAAATCATATATGAATCATATCAGGTTTCAAGGTTTTAACTTCCAATTTAATCATGACTCGTAGGATTAAGCCTATAGGAAAATCAAACGTAAGGAATCATCTTAATGTAAAAATGTCGATCTATTTAGCTTGTCAATATCTATTTTCTAATTTACCTATATTCTCTAATTTCACTTTCACAATTCATAATATGAAGGTTAATTAATTTATCTTATCAAAAGTCACGGGGCAATTATTGTAAGGCATGTATTGGAATTTAACAGGAATTTCCACCAATCTGGCTATCTCTCGCTACTTGACACTTTGTCCTTACTCAAAAAATCACTTTACCATTTATTCCAAATATCGTTAAAAAGGAAAAGTTTCCTAAATCAAAGTGCACCTCTCTCAATAGAGACTCGTAATCATACAATGTATCTGATAAATCAATCATTTGATATTATCTTCTAACTCCACCGATAAATATATTTTGAAACAAATACGTTCATGTAAAGTATTATACGTTTAATACTTTGTTAACATTTTCAAGTTATATTATATGTATATATATATATATATATATATATATATATATATATACACACACACATATATATATATATACACACACATATATATATATATATATATATATATATATATATATATATATATATATACACACACATACTCACATCAAAAAATGGTTCGTGAATCGTCGGGATTTGGTCGAGGTTAAATGAATATATGAACATAGTTTAAAATCCTTGAGATTCAACTTAACAAACTTTGCTTATCATGTCGGAATAATATAAAGACAAAGTTTAAATTTAGTCAGAAATTTTCGGGTCGTCACAAAATATGTTCCCTAAAAAAGTTTTTCCTGTACCTCCAGAACCATATACAAAAAATGCTCCACCTATGTCTGCTGCAACAGCACTAACGATAGTATCGTATGCCTTTTTTTTTATCAGTGTTTAGTTTACTTACAAATTCAGCATGTTGTATTTGTAGTTCAGGCATATTATATGATAATTCATCTATAACAAATGGATTGTCTGACAAATTAAGCACTGTTGAAGATGGATAAGGCATTGAAGGATAATTCTTTAATGATTTACCATTGTGTTGAAGTATTTTTTCAATTTCATTCAACGTTAGGTTCTTGAGCATTTCATGGGTAGGTTGGATGTCTGTAATACAGAAACATAGAGAAAGATGTTATTAAATAACAAATATATGAAAATTTTAAAATTATGCAGGTATTAGTACTTGATTATATATAATATAGAAATTTAAAAAGCAGAAAATTAACAGTGATCAAATTTTAGTTAATCAACACGAAAGAAAATGATGGTTATAATGTTGGTTGAATGTGGGTTAATACACTAAATGATAAACTTAAGTATGATTAATCAAAGAATATGTTTTGATGATGACACACACACATACGCATAAGTGATGACTGACATCTTAACATAAAACACGCAAGGTCACTAATCCATACTTTATCTTGCAAACGACCAAGTCAAACATAGGATTAAGAATGAAATTAAAAGTTTAGGTAAACACACGGTCGAGGTACGGTCGACCGCATAGTCAACCGTGAAACCCCAAACTGAATTGCAGCGTAATTTTCTGAAATCAAGTTGCACGGTCGCCACCACGGTCAACCGCAGTGCGACTGCAGTTTCTTCTGTCTTCAATTTTGACCAAATAAAGTTTGACTAGTTCCCGACATCTATAATTCATGAAACCTTTCTAAAAATGCTTAGAATAGATGCCCTCCCCATAATCAATTGAGTTTTGGTCATAAAAACACTAATTATGATTAATTACGCCTAATGACATCTTAATGACAAATTAACCAATATTAGGCATAACACATAAGTATTAATCAACAACATGTAATCTTAATTCTTATCTTGATATATTTAGTACGATCATCAAGTGCCAACACACTTAAGCCAATGTCACTAGAACAATGATTGCTATTAGAAATGACTTGGTGATTAATTAAGGCTAAATGAAGAACACTAATCTCAAGGTTAAACTATAAATGACTTGTAATCCTAAAACACACTTAGATACATTTAGGATGGTCACCAAGTCCCAACTAGAGATTGCTCTTCCCTTGTGTATGTGTTGGACATTAATGTGTGCTTACACATTAATCATGTAATGTGTTATATTGCACATTATACTTTTTAAGTACTTGAATTATAAGTTGTACAAGTATCTACATGATTGATCTTAGAATAACTATCTCTTGCTATGTGGTATTACTTGCTACTTGCTAATATGCTTACACATTAATCATGTAATGTATTATATTGCACATTATACTTTTTAAGTACTTGAATTATAAGTTGTACAAGTATCTACATGATTGATCTTAGAATAACTATCTCTTTCTATGTGGTATTACTTGCTACTTGCTAATATGCTTAATACTCATAAACTTGTCAACTTAATTAATATGTTTGCCATGTGCTCATTAGTTAGAATTCAAGTAACTAACCTACTCCAATAGATTAAGTGTAAAATGGTTCACAATGAAACTATAGTCAATTGTCTATTTGGTCTAGTCTAAGTAACTAAGTATGATTACTTGATCAAGAATAACTTAACCTTAATGTCTCTACACACTTCATGATTATCTTATAGAGACATTATTCAATTAATCCCTAACTAAACTCAAATGAAACATGACTTGTGATTAATTGGAACTAGGGAGTTAATGATATAGTGACTAGCCTTTAGAATTGAACCATCTAACTAAGTCTTGACCAATATGAAATTTCCCTAAATATCAATCAAGACACTTCTCCAAGAATGTTGGGTTTGCCACTTTTGGAATGATTAGTCACTTTCATGCAATAAGACCAAATCTCACACACTTAATGCATATAGTACTTGTATAGGATATTTGGTTTCTTTTGCAGGTGCTAGAAGGAGTAAGGGTGCCAAAATGTGGTGTTCAAATCTGAGTCAAACGGCTATACAATGGATACCAATTTTGGACTGGAGCACGCACGGTCGCACCACGGTCGACCGTGTAGACAACCATGTGTCAACGGCTATTTTTTGAATCCCACTATAAAAGGCAAACATTTAAGAGAATTTGAAGCTGACACTCTTGCACATTTAAAAGGCTTATCTCCAGTGATCACAAGTTCATCAATTACTACTCAAATGTAATCAAGCAAGAGAAGATTCTATGATCTTATAGATATAGAATTGGGTTATTGTAAACTTACTAATTAAAATCATTTATCTTGTGAGTTTACTTAATGTAATGTATGTCCTAGTATTGTGTTTGGGTCATCATTGCAGAGTGTATGAGTCTTGTAACTTCAATTAGTGAAAGCATAGGCTAGCTTAGTGATCTACTTCCTTAAAGGGACTTAGGAAGTTGATTAATCTCATTTGGAGATTAGTACTTGTCCAAAGTGAAGACAAGTTGATCTAGGTTAGAGTTGATCTTTCAAAGGGATAGAAAGATTAGGTTTGTTGTCCACTAAAGAAGATTGAAGACTTGTAAATCGGATCTCCACCGAGTTTGGAGAAAAGTGCTTAGTGAAGCAACAAATCCCGATTAGTGTGATCGGGGAGTGGATTAAGGTGGATTAGTTAACATCCACCCGAACCATTATAAATCCTTGTGTCTATGTTCTTTACATTACTTCATTTATCATTTTGAACATATACACTACACACATCAAGTTTGAGTTGAGTTGGTTGATCAAAGTAAAATCGAATTTGGTGATCAATCGAAAAAAATGTTAAAGACTTATTAAGTAAATATTCACCCCCCAGTTACTTACAATTGGTATCAGAGCGGTTGCTCAAATCATTGCACTACAAACGATCGTGAAAGCGTCAAAATTCGTTTTGTGCAAAAACTTGAGTCAACGATTCTCGGATCAACTCAAACGATTGGATATTTGGAAGAATTGGTGAAAGAAGCACCAATCTTTGATAAGATGAATATTGATGTGTGGAAATTAAGATTTGAGTCTTATCTCAAATCTAAGGATTACTACTTGTGGAGAATAATCAAAGTAGGAGACTTTGTACCACAAGCTAGTTCAAGACTAGTGAAGTCAACATTTCAAAATAATGATGTTTTGAAACAATTTGATGCAATTTCACTACTTCATGGAATTCTTCCTAGTGAAGAAAGATTAAGGATAATCTCATGTGAAAGTGCAAAAGAATGTTGGGACTCACTATGTTCTTAAGAAGATTTAAACTCTAAGAGTTTAAAGGGTAAAGGAATAGAGAAGGGTTCGGAAAGGGTTGGTGTTTTTCGAGAAAAAGGGTTGAATGAAAATGAAGACTTTTGCCTCATGAGCTCTTGGAATGACATGGATCAAGATGGTCAAAGTGAAGAAGAGGTTGAATCTCCATTCAAAGAAGATGATGTCTCAAGCATGGATTGCAATGAGGTACATGTACTCTATCCTTCTAATTATGAAGAATTGTTAGATCATTACATGACTATTAAATTTGTGTATGATAGTAGTCGTGACAAAGTAAAACTTTTGGAGAAATAATTACACAAAGTTACACAACTTAACAAAGTTCTAATTGACGAAAATAACACTTTGAAAAGAAAACTTGAAAGGATAACTATTTGTGATTCTTCAAGAGGTAAACATGAAATGAATGTATGTCACGACTCTAGCAAACACAAATCTTGTAATCAAAGTCCATTATCTATTATTAGAAAAATTTAAAACATGGGGAAAATGGACGAAGCTAGCAATTCCATGGTAGGGATAAGTCAAGGATTGGGTAATCTTAAAATTAATCAAAATCAATGATCAAAATGCTAATGAGAATAACCTTTTCAAAAGACTTTGTATAAAAGAAAGGTTTTTCTTACAAATGCAAATTGTTTTTGAAAAATGATTTTAAAAGATTAAGTGTAGGAAGGTTACTTGCCTTAGGAATGTGTGTTTATGTGAAAACCTGTATTGCATGCTAAATACTAGGTTGATGCATTTTGTGTATACTATGTGTGATTAAACATATATATATATATATATATATATATATATATATATATATATATATATATATATATATATATATATATATATATATATATAGTATATTACGTGTCATTGATGATTAAAACATCGGGAAGATGTAATCATTCAATGTTAGGAAAAGAAAACTTGTCCTCAAGTACTCTATAGAACCTAAGAATCGTCAAAATGCGTTCGAAGAAAGAAGAAGGGAAGAAACGAGTGATCAGAAGGATCCACGGTAGCACCACGGCTGACCGTGTACTCGACCACAGACACCTGTCCTGTTCGTGGAAAAATTTCTTCACGGCTAACACCACGGTCGACCGTGCTTCGACCGTGCGTGGTCTGATTTAGTTTTAAATTGAACTAAACCCTCACTTTTATTTCTTTTCAACCCACTTCAAAACACACACTCCTACACACAGCTGAGGAGATCGACCGCACGAAGAAAAACGTGCATTCCTTCAAATTCAATTCCTACTTTCGGTATGATTAATCCTTGCTTTCCTAACATTCAATTGTGTTTGTATGATGAATTAGGGTTATGAAGAAACCCTAACTAGAATGAATCAAAACCAAATTGATGCAAACAATTGAAATTGTTCTTGAAGAACAATTTAGAAACGATTGTAGTAATGATTGTTGTATATCTATGCATTGATTTAAGATTGAATGATTCTAGGGTTCATTATACATCTAGGTTAAATTTTTATAGAAGCATTGTTCACATGATATGAATGACATTGTTGCTAATTGAGTGTAATAATGTTGAATGTCAAAACATGTGTTGATGATAATTTCAAAAGTCTAGAACACATATGAACTTTGTGAAAATCTTAATCTAGTTACAAACTCATTAACACTAATAAAAAGTGAAAATGTGAAGAACATTAACATCAACACATCTAAGTATTGATGATGATTAAAGTTTGCAAAACATGTTGCCTACAATTGAGTTATGCACTTTGATTTAATTAAAAGTGTCAATACGCAGAAAATGGCAAATCAAGAAGAAAGCTCATCTAACTTTCACCCACACCAATCAACACTTAACAAAGAAAGAGTGAAAGATTGAGCGATAGCAGAAGGATGGAGAATTGAAGCAAAAGATTTCCCTGAAATGGTGGCAGCTTTCTCAGATTTAAACTGGAATGTATTTCTTGATCTAGTTGGGCCAATTTATCCATCACTCGTTCAAGAATTTTACTCTAGCTTCATCTATACCAACGGTTCAGTTTCCTTTAGGCTAAAAGCTTCAAGAACTACAGTAACACTACAAAACTTTGGAAAACTTCTAGATGTTCCAGCAAATGGAGAAATGTTCTTCGACATAAGACATAGTCTGACTTATCTTCCTGATTTCATCAACAAAGATGATGCTATTCGAACACTGTGTAAAGATAATGCTCCGAGAGGAAAAATTCTCAATCGAGGAGTGTTGAGCAAACACCTGCGAAAGAAGTTCCAAATATGGATCATAGTGATCGACTACATTGTGCACTGTAGAATGGGAAATCGCTCACACATTCATGCTGTTCAGATGGCTCTTCTTTGGTGCCTAGAAATGTAAGTTCCAGTGAACATGGCATACTTTATGGCCATACGAATGAGCAATGTGCCAAAGGACTCAACAAGAGCTCTTCCTTATGGAATGCATCTTACAAAGTTGTTTGTCAAATTAAAGGCAACAGATGACATTCGCATAAATCTAACCTATCAAATATTTAATCGTCATACATTAACATTGATAGGGTGGGATGACGAAGATGACTCTGATGAGATTGATAGGGTTTATGAAGCCATGACCAACTCTCAAATCAACTTGGAAGATATATCTGATAGTGATGAAGAACGGTTTCTGGATGAAGCTAATGATCCTTTTTATGGCTTGGATCATGATTCAAAAGCTGAACGAATCTACTTAAATCAAGCTAAGATAAAGAAGTATCAATCCAAGATCAGTTGGCTACTAAAGAAAGCGAAAAAGGCATTTTCATGTCGAAGTAGTAGTGATGTGAGGTGAATAAAGTGAGAGAGGTTAAAATGTTGAATGACTTGTTTGTAATAATTGAATGTGTGACTATTTGAATATTTCTTGATTAGAATCTGTTTAACTCAAGTTAATTAACTTATGCTTCTAACAGTCCTCACACGGTCAACTACACGGTCGACCGTAGCATCGACCGTGTATGTGTCTGATACTTTTTCTTTCTCTCTCTTTGAAAAATAAATGCACATTGAACCTCTCAAATCTAGTTGAACCTGTTCTTAAAGTATCATTCATAAACTAGCATTCTTGAATATGATAAAAATTCTCAAAAGATTCAATTACTCCAAAAAGGAATGAAAGATTAAATGAAGGTTCACCTTTTTCCCTTTAAATTGAGAAGATTATGATGCAAAACTCACTACACCCTCTAACTCAAAATGAGTCAAGCAAACAACTCTCCAAACAATCCTTTTGTGATTGACTTATCTTCTTCAATTTCCAACTCCTTTGACAATCTCTTTCCTAACTCTCAAGAAGAACGAGATGTGGTCAACCGCAACCAACAAATGGTTAGCACTAGACCAATTGTCGAAGGTTGTATGGTTACCATTGAGCACTTTTCAAAAGAGCTTCTTGAAAACTTTGCTTACATAAAATGGGATTCATTCCTAACTTTGAGAGGTCACATTCACTCCACTCTTGTTCGTGAATTCTATGCTAACTATGAATTCACTCCCCCAAATACCATCAAATTTCGATTGTTTGATAAAGGGTTTTCCATGTCCCTCAAAGACTTTGGAAAACTTTTGCATGTTCCCGATAAAGGCGTGGAATGCTTCTCCTATAGTCCATATCTCCCCTGTCTTCCTGAATTTGTCACAAAAGGTGACATCATCAACACCTTTTGTCAAAGGCCCATCAATCACATTGAAATCCAAAGTGATGGTCTTAAGGCAAATCATCTTGCACCTAAGTTTGACCTTTAGCTTAAAGTCATAAGTCAAAATATCTACTGCAAAGGGGAAACACTTTCCACAAACGTTCATGCCTGTGAAGCCTCACTACTCTGGTGTCTCCAACACCAAATTCAAGTCAATATGGCACTATTCATGGTAAAAATGATGAATGGACTGGTGTATAATGAATCTCTCTGTCTTCCCTATGGAGCACACTTAACGAAGCTCTTCACACAACTGTGCGTTCGTGACGTACATCCGGTTGGTCTAACTTCCCTCCCAATCAACTATGATTCAGTTCGACCTTTTAATGAAGAAACAGAAGGAGAAAACACACCTGCCTGGAGTGTTACGAGATCTGATGATAGTGTAGAAGATGACCAGTTCATTGCACTATTATCCTCCACTCAAATGTCCATTCTTCATCGTCAGAATCGTCGAACTCACAAGATCTTGCGACGCTTTCTGAATAATCTTGTTTGTGGAAAATGCTCATCTCACCCAAGCACATCTCATCCCATGTAGAACAAACTTAGAATTGTTCTACTATATCTTCTATGCATATTTTCATATATGCATCACTATGTTTCATGCTTGCTTTGAATAAAATGTGTACTTGTTGTGTTTTAATATATATGTTTTTCCAACGTGCATAATTTAAGGGGGAGTTTTGTTCTAAGGGCGAGCTTTGTTCTAGGGGGAGCTAACCTTTTTGCTTAGACAAAAGGGGGAGAAAGATGGATACAAGTGATTGTTAACACTTGCGTATTTATAACAAAATATCCCTCATCACTTGTATGTTTGTCATCATCAAAAAGGGGGAGAATGTTGGTTGAATGTGGGTTAATACACTAAATGATAAACTTAAGTATGATTAACCAAAGAATATATTTTGATGATGACACACACACATACGCATAAGTGATGACTGACATCTTAACATAAAACACGCAAGGTCACTAATCCATACTTTATCTTGCAAACGACCAAGTCAAACATAGGATTAAGAATGAAATTAAAAGTTCAGGTAAACACACGGTCGAGGTACGGTCGACCGTATAGTCAACCGTGAAATCCCAAACTGAATTGCAACGTAGTTTTCTGAAAACAAGTTGCACGGTCGCCACCACGGTCAACCGCAGTGCGACCGCAGTTTCTTCTGTCTCCAATGTTGACCAAATAAAGTTTGACTAGTTTTCGACATCTATAATTCATGAAACCTTTCTAAACATGCTTAGAATAGATGCCCTCTACATACTCAATTGAGTTTTGGTCATAAAAACACTAATTATGATTAATTACGCCTAATGACATCTTAATGAAAAATTAACCAAGATTAGGCATAACACATAAGTGTTAATCAACAACTTGTGATCTTAATTCTTATCTAGATATATTTAGTACGATCATCAAGTGCCAACACACTTAAGTTAATGTCACTAGAACAATAATTGCTATTAGAAATGACTTAGTGATTAATTAAGGCTAAATGAAGAACAATGATCTCAAGGTTAAACTAGAAATGACTTGTAATCCTAAAACACACTTAGATACATTTAGGATGGTCACCAAGTCCCAACTAGAGATTGCTCTTCCCTTGTGCATGTGTTGGACATTAATGTGTACTTACACATTAATCATGTAATGTGTTATATTGCACATTATACTTTTTAAGTACGTGAATTATAAGTTGTACAAGTATCTACATGATTGATCTTAGAATAACTATCTCTTGCTATGTGAGTATTACTTGCTACTTGCTAATATGCTTAATACTCATAAACTTGTCAACTTAATTAATATGTTTGCCATGTGCTCATTAGTTAGGATTCAAGTAACTAACCTACTCCAATAGATTAAGTGTAAAATAGTTCACAATGAAACTATGGTCAATTGTCTATTTGGTCTAGTCTAAGTAACTAAGTATGATTACTTGATCAAGAATAACTTAACCTTAATGTCTCTACACACTTCATGATTATCTTATAGAGACATTATTCAATTAATCCCTAACTAAACTCAAATGAAACATGACTTGTGATTAATTGGAACTAGGGAGTTAATGATATAGTGACTAGCTAATATTATTAATATTTTTATACATTAATTTTACAAACTTATAATGAAAATATTAATTTTTAAAATATTTAAAAAACTTAAATATATTGATTTTAAAAATTTACTCTATTAATTTAATATTAATATAAAAACAAGGTAAAAATTAAAATTAAAAATCTTTTTTTTTGTTTTTTATCCCACTTTAATCAATCACATATTATCAAAAATATACGCCCCTCTTTTGGGTAAAGTAATTTCGGCTATATTACCTAGTTTTACTCCTGATGAATTTCTGTAATATTTTGGATTGATTGATTAAAGATATTTATACCTTAAGAATAAACGGTAAATTTCGCAGTGATGTAATAAATTTTTGTATGATGTCAATAATTTCGGTTTCGCATACCTAATTTTATTGAATACCAATTTAATACTTTATAGCGAACGATTTAGCGTTTATTATCAAAAGGTTAAAAGCAATAAATAAAAATAAAAATAAAAACTGTACATACTTACCTATGAGATAGAATTCTCAGAGATCTGCTTTAGCCGACTCATAGGAGAGTCGTGTGATTTGGTTTTCCATAGCTACATAAGCTTAACCTCGATTCTTCAATAACTTTTCTTCAAAACATATGAACGGTCCTTCTCTGCATAAAGTAACAAATTCGGTATTTGAATATGTTTGATTGTTCGAACATTTACCTTCGTGTGACCATTTTCCGTATTTATGACATCTTTCAAGGTGTCGTGCTCTTCTTTTTGTTGCGGATTTTGATTTTTCTTTACCAAAATGTGTCTTATGATGATCTTTCCTGAGTTCTTTCCTTACTTCGTACATTTTTCCTCTTATGAATAATACCAGTTCACTCGGGAAGATGTTATTATTACGTTTAGTAATCATAGCGTGTAGTAGTACACCATGGTTCAGATCAAAGGAATTCTTCATCTCGTAAAACCTAAAAAAAATAAAAATTCAGAATGGAGGGAGAAGACTAGTTCTTTAGGGTCTGCTAGGGAAAGACCATTCGGATTCCATTTTTAAGAACTACACGAAAACATAAAATCTAACTCTAACAGAAATACATATTACCCTTAAAAGATTCGAATCTTTCCACACTTAGTTAGCTGTGGTGTCAAAATTGTGATTAACTTCATCTTCAACTTCCATTGGATTATCTATGTAATGTTTAACTCTGTGACCATTAACCTTAAATTCAATCCCATTTGAATTTATTAATTCTACTATTTCGTATGGGAAAACTCTTTTGACTATGAATGGTCCAGACCATCTAGATTTTAATTTTCCAGGAAATAGCTTGAATCGTGAATTGAAAAGAAGAACTCTGTCTCCTTCCTTAAATTCTTTTGAACTTCTGATTCTTTTATCATGCCATTTCTTCGTTCTTTCCTTATAGATTAACGAATTTTTGTATGCTACATGTCTTAATTGTTCTAATTCGTTTAGTTGACTTAACCGTAGACGTCCGGCTTCATGTAAATCAAGATTACATGTCTTCAAAGCCCAAAATGCTTTGTGCTCAATTTCTACTGGTAGATGACATGCTTTTCCATAAATAAGTTTAAAAGGTGTGGTTCCAATTGGAGTTTTGTAGGCTGTTCTAAAAGCCCAGAGTGCATCCTCCAATTTCATGGACCATTCCTTTGGATTTGATCCTATGGTTTTCTCTAGAATACGTTTTAAAGCTCGGTTGGTATTTTCAACTTTTCCACTTGTTTGTGATGATAAGCGGTTGAGATTTTATGAGTTACTCCATATCTTTTAAGAACTTTCTCAAGTTGATTGTTACAAAAATGAGTACCCCGATCACTTATTAAAGCTTTCGGTGTTCCAAACCTTGCAAAAATACATTTTAAAAAATTGACTACAACTCGTACATCGTTAGTTGGGAGAGCTTGTGCTTCCACCCATTTAGATACATAATCAATGGCAACGAGAATGTAGAGATTATTATGAGATTTTGAAAATGGACCCATAAAGTCAATACCTCAAATGTCAAATACTTCACATACTTGAATGACATTTTATGGCATTTCATCACGTTGACTTATTTTTTCGGCCCTTTAACAAGCATCACAGGATTTACAAAGAAGGTGAGCGTCTTTGAAAATTGTAGGCCAATAGAATCCAGTGTCATAAACTTTTCTTGCTGTAAGTTGAGGCCCATAATGCCCTCCTGTTAGTCCTGTATGACAATGGTTTAAGATTTGACTAGCTTCATCCCCGAATACACATCGGCGTATTATTCCATCGGGACAACTTTTAAACAAATGTGGATCTTCCCAGAAATAGTGTTTTATATCACTAAAGAATTTCTTTCGTTTTTGGTATGACAACCCTTTTTCAAGGAATCCACATACTAAGTAGTTTGCATAGTCTGCAAACCATGAAATTTCATTATAATCTATCTTCAATAGATATTCATCAGGAAAGTTATCTTGTATGGCCGATTCATTTAGAACTTCTAATTCAGGATTTTCAAGACGAGAAAGATGATCAGCTGTGAGATTTTCTGCTCCCTTTTTGTCTAGGATTTCAATATCGAACTCTTGTAAGAGTAAAATCTAACGGATTAATCGTGGTTTGGCATCTTGTTTTGAAAATAGGTATCTAAGAGCATAATGGTCAGTATAGACCACCGTTTTAGCTAGAACGAGATATAAACGAAATTTGTCAAAAGCAAAGACAATAGCAAGGAGTTCTTTTTCAGTAGTTGTGTAGTTCATTTGTGCTCCTTGTAAAGTCTTACTAGCGTAATAAATAGGTTGAAATCGTTTTTCAATCCTTTGTCCTAAAACGGCTCCCATTGCAAAATCACTTGCATCGCACATGAGTTCAAATGACAGATTCTAATTTGGAGTTATCATGATCGACGCATTAGTGAGTTTTTCTTTAAGAATATTAAAAGATTTGATGCATTCATCCGAAAAGATGAATGGAGCATCCTTTTCTAGGAGTTTATTCATAGGAGTGGCAATTTTAGAAAAATCTTTTATGAAACGTCGGTAAAAACCGACATGCCCTAGAAAACTCCTAACTCCTCTAACATTGGTGGGATGTGAAAGTTTAGCAATTACATCTACTTTAGCTCTATCCAATTCAATTCCTTCCTTTGAAATTTTATGACAAGAACGATGCCTTCTTTAACCATGAAATGGCATTTCTCCCAATTAAGTACTAGATTTGATTGTTCGCATCTAATAAGCATTCGTTCAAGATTAACTAGACATGATTCAAAAGTATCACCGAAGACTGAAAAGTCGTCCATGAAAACTTCCATGCATTCTTCTATCATGTCGTGAAAAATCGCCATCATGCACCTTTGAAAGGTTGCAGGGGCGTTGCAAAGTCCAAATGACATGCGTTTGTAAGCAAAAGTACCATAAGGGCACGTGAATGTGGTTTTTTCATGGTCCTCGGGTGTGATTGGAATTTGAAAGTATCCGGAGAAACCGTCAAGAAAATAATAGTAACTATTTCCGGCTAATCTTTCCAACATTTGATCAATGAAAGGTAAGGGAAAGTGATCTTTTCTGGTGACGTCATTTAATTTTTTATAATCAATACAAACACGCCATCCTGTTACAGTCCTTGTAGGAATAAGCTCATTTTTTTCATTTGTGATGACAGTCATGCCACCCTTCTTAGGTACGTATTGAACTGGGCTTACCCATGGACTATCAGAAATTGGATAAATTAAACCTGCATCTAGCAGTTTAATAATTTCTTTCTTAACAACATCTTGCATATTAAGATTTAGTCTTCGTTGGCATTGTACATAGGTTTTATGGCCTTCTTTCATAAGGATTTTATGTGTGCAATACGAAGGGCTTATGTCTTTAATGTCATGAATCTTCCATGCAATAGCTGGTTTATGAGCTTTTAGCACAGAAATGAGTTGAGATTTTTCATTTTCAGTAAGAGAAGACGATATTATTACAGGTAATTCAGATTCACCATGTAAATAAGCATATTCCAAATGTTTTGGATGTGGCTTTAACTCTAATTTCGGTGGTTCTTCTATCGATGATTTGTATCGATATCTGTCTTCTTCTTTTAGCATTTGAAGTTCTTCTGTTGTTGGTTCATATTCATTAGCCATGAGTGTAGCTAATATTTCAGCTTCATCAATTGGTTCAGTTCCTTCTCCTAAAGAACATTCTCCTGTTCTTTGTAATTCTGGAAATTCTTCTAACAATTCTGCATGTGAATCTATAGTTTGAATATAATAACATGTATCATCTGCAGATTGCGGTTGTTGCATGGCTCTATCAACAGAAAAGGTAACACTCTCGTCCTCTATACTTAGGGTCAGTTTCTTACCAAACACGTCTATTATTGCTTTAGCCGTGTTTAAGAATGGTCTTCCTAATATAAGAGGAACTCGAGAATCTTCTTCCATGTCCAGAATAACAAAATCTACTGGAAATACTTGTAAAGACCCATCCTAATCCATAAGAACGAATACAATAACATTTGGTTACATCGCGAGGTACTTGACCTCTATATGATACATTTTACAAACACTGCATTCGTTTTTAGAAAACAAACTTTCATTACATCAAAAGTTGACAGCATGCATATCATTTCATAATATATCCAACTATAATTGACTTAATAATAATCTTGATGAACTCAACGACTCGAATGCAACGTCTTTTGAAATATGTCATGAATGACTCCAAGTAATATCTCTAATATGAGCAAATGCACAGCGGAATATTTTTTTCATACCTGAGAATAAACATGCTTTCAAGTGTCAACCAAAAGGTTGATGAGTTCATAGGTTTATCATAAAATAATAAAATTTATCATTTTGATAGACCACAAGATTTAAATGCTGCATGGTACAAATGGGCCCGAATCCTATACCCACATGTAATGTACATGCGATATCTTTTAAATACAGTACACCTTTCTCGTGTACGAAATCATCTTTCATAAATCTTAGTAACCGTACACATATCTCGTGCACAAAATAACATACACATAACCTGTGTATAAAATCATTCTCTCGATATATAACATTCACTTTTCATTGCTTTCATAACTTGGCTTGGTAACCGACCTTAACATATAATGCGCATAATAATATCCCCAAAACAGAACATCTCGTCTGTATAATAATCATATAAACTTCGAAGTACTAAACACCACGCCCACTAGCCCTTCCGTCTAGTGAACATTCTGGGTGGGGGTGTTAAACCCGGTAGCTACCTTTAGGATTCGCGTCAATTAGGCGTGCACTAATTCTCAAAATTAGTGATGTTCCCTAATTCTTAAGTTACCAAGTAATAATAATCAGGGGAAAAATATTCATATCAATTGTGGCAATTATCACGTCCACATAATTCAATGGTGGCAATTATCACGTCCACATAATTCATTCTAGGAATGTTTTACTTGTGTCTATCTCGTCAAACATTTATAAAAACATTTCATATATTCGTATTTCAAAATGTATTTCAAAAGCATTTAATAAAGCAGTTGTAAAAGTAGCGCATGTATTCTCAGTCCCAAAAATGTAAAGAGTAAAAGGGTGCAAATGAACTCACCTATTGTATTTTGTAGTAAAAATACATATGACGATATTGAACAAATACAGGGTTGGCCTCGGATTCACGAACCTATATTATTGATATATATTAAAACATATACTCGTAATCGAATAAATATTTATATATATATATATATATATATATATATATATATATATATATATATATATAAATTTATTAGTTATATCCTTTTTATATTGATAATATATATATATATATTTCTTATATTCATTTTGTTAAATAAAAATATAAATTTTCTTTATGTTATGTTTATGATAATGCTAAAAACGAACATATATTTCATAGCATTATTCCTCAAGGAAGACAAGCTTTTAGTTGCAATTGTTCTATTTACAAGTGATATTCGTTTAAATAATAAAAGGTGAAGACAAAAGACAGATTCGACGAATTGAAGACGCAAACGACCAAAAAGCTCAAAAGTACAAAATACAATCAAAGAGGTTCCAATTATTGATAAGAAACGTCTCGAAATTACAAGAGTACAAGATTCAAAATGCAAAGTACAAGATATTAAATTGTACGCAAGGACGTTCGAAAATCCGGAACCGGGACCAGAGTCAACTCTCAACGCTCGACGCAACGGACTAAAAATTACAAGTCAACTATGCATATAAATATAATATAATATTTAAATAATTCTTATAATTATTTATATATTATATAAATAAATAAAAACCGTCGGCAAGAAAGACTCCAAATTGTGTGAGCTGTATTTACAAACTCCGCGACTCGCGGAGTTTGAAGGCAAAAAATGCCGCGAGTCGCGGAGCCCCAAAGTCTGAAACTCCCTATAAAGCCAACCGAATTCTGATCATTTTTCAACATCAATATATCCATCTCTCTATCTATATCATATATATTTATATTTATATTTTAATTTTAATTTTAATCCTGATAATAAGGGTATGTTAGCGAATATTATAAGGGTGTAAGTCGAAATTCTGTCCGTGTAACGCTACGCTATTTTTAATCATTGTAAGTTATGTTCAAACTTTTTAATTTAATGTCTCGTAGCTAAGTTATTATTATGCTTATTTAATCCTAAGTAATCATGATGTTGGACTAATTACTAAAATTTAGGTAATTGGGCTTTGTACCATAATTGGGGTTTGGACAAAAGAACGACACTTGTGGAAATTAGACTATGGGCTATTAATGGGCTTTATATTTGTTTAATTAAATGATAGTTTGTTAATGTTAATATAAAGATTTACAATTGGGCGTCCCTATAAATTACCATATACACTCGATCGGACACGATGGGCGGGGTATTTATATGTACGAATAATCGTTCATTTAACCGGACAAGGGAATGGATTAATAGCCACTAGAATAATTAAAACAGGGGTGAAATTATGTACAAGGACACTTGGTATAATTGATAACAAAATATTAAAACCTTGGGTTACACTCAGTCGACATCCTGGTGTAATTATTAAACAAAGTATTAAAATCTTGTTACAGTTTAAGTCCCCAATTAGTTAGAATATTTAACTTCGGGTATAAGGATAATTTGACGAGGATACTCGCACTTTATATTTATGACTGATGGACTGTTATGGACAAAAACCAGACGGACATATTAAATAATCCAGGACAAAGGACAATTAACCCATGGGCATAAAACTAAAATCAACACGTCAAACATCATGATTACGGAAGTTTAAATAAGCATAATTCTTTTATTTCATATTTAATTTCCTTTATTTTATATTTAATTGCACTTCTAATTATCGCATTTTTATTGTTATTGTATTTAATTGCACTTTTAATTATCGTACTTTTTAATTATCGCGAGTTTATTTTATCGCACTTTTATTATTCGCAATTTCATTATCCTTATTTACTTTACGCTTTAATTTAAGTCTTGTATTTATTTTTATTATTTTACATTTGGTTTTAACTGCGACTAAAGTTTTAAAATCGACAAACTGGTCATTAAACGGTAAAAACCCCCCTTTATAATAATAATATTACTTATATATATATTTGTATTTTTATAAAAGTAAACTAATATAGCGTTAAGCTTTGTTTAAAAAGATTCCCTGTGGAACGAACCGGACTTACTAAAAACTACACTACTGTACGATTAGGTACACTGCCTATAAGTGTTGTAGCAAGGTTTAAGTATATCCATTCTCTAAATAAATAAATATCTTGTGTAAAATTGTATCGTATTTAATAGTATTTCCTGTAAAAATATAAGCTATTTTATATACTACTCTGCTAAAACATCAAGTATTTTTGGCGCCGCTGCCGGGGAAATCGCTTAAAAGCCGGAAGCGCAACGCTAATAAAAAAAAAAAAAAGATTTTTAGTTTACTTTTATTAAAATTCATTTTTATAAAAATACGTTTTAAATATTCGAAAATATAAAAAGAAAAACAAAAATATAAGTATTTTTAAGATTTTGTTAAATATTTAAGTTTTATAAAGTTTCTTTAGTTTGTAAAAATATAAGTTTTATTTAATTTATTTTATAAATATATTTTATAAATATAAAACCGAAAAAAATATATATATATATATATATATATATAAATCTAGCTTTAAGATTTTTATTTTTAAAATTATAAAGTAGTTCCATTTTTATTCTAGTTTTTAAAATATAAGTTTTTATTATATATAAATTTTAGATTATAAAACAGAAAAATATAAAACAGAAAATAAAAAAAAATAAAAACGCGTCGAATATTAAATAACCTGTCAGTTGAATTTTGGAACCCCGCGTGTCGCGGGGTTTGATGCTTTGAATACCGCAAGTCGCGGAGCCGTCTGACACGGGCCACACAGAACCCTAATCTGCATTAAATACGGAGTATTATTAATTATTATTAATTAATTTGTAATTAGGGTTAAATATTTAATTAATTTAGTATTTAATTTAAGTTTTAATTAATTTATGTATTTAGTTTAATTAGTTTAATTAATTTGTAAAATTAATAGTTTTAATAAATAAATAATATAAAAATAATATTTTTATAAAAATTTTATTTTTTACAACTTTTTGTATATTTTTATATTTTGTCCCTTTTTAATCGTTTTAGCATAATATTTGTATTTTTAGTTCATATTTAGTTTTAAACTTAGTTTTTGCCATAGTTATTTTTACTTCTAGATTTTTAGGCCTTGCCGTAGAATTCCTTATGTGCTTTTTCTTTAAGACTAAGATTTAAGAATTTTGCGACGCCTTTTTAAGTTTTAGTTTCTTTTTAAGTTATTTCCATTTGGGATTTAGTTTTTCCTGTAAGCTTTAATATTTTTAGACGACTTTTACCTATGTATCAATTATCATTCCAATTAGTAATCTCAATTTGCGATTATAATTTTAAGTTAGTTGTAGTAATAAGGTTAGGTTAGTCAAGTGTTTTTAAGTTTTATAAGTTTCTTTTATTTTTTTCGTCACCTTTTATTTTTCAACCATTTTTATTTTTCGACCTTTTTCGACACGCTCTTTTCCTTTCTTATTTCTCGCTATTCTAGTTTTAGGACATAGGTTTTTATTCTACTTCTTATCTAAATTTCTTAAAATTACGAAAATCTATTTTAAGTGGTTAAATTAATAGACATCAAAATTTTCTGGTTCGTAGTAATAGTTGGATTTGTACGTGGACCGGGTTATTGGAGCCAAACAGTCCTCAATTATATTGAGACCAAACGAATCCTGCCCCTCTGCTGCATCTTTTGGCTATTCGAAACGTGGGCAAAATCAGAAAAGTCTATTGATTGGATAACTTATTATAATTTTTCTTTCCTTTTAAAAACTAATAGGATATTCAGTTAATGCACCGAGCAAGACGTTCACCACCTTTTGTACGTTCACCACCTGTAACTAGATCAAGACATTTAGCAAATATTACTGCCGTTGATTTCTCTTTAGAATCGTCATCCAGTCGACCAAGTACTTCAGTTCAAATTTCCGATAATCCATTTTTTGAACCCGACCTCACAATTGAGAATCCGGAGAATATTCAGGAACGATTCGTAGATCCTGAACCACTAAACTTTCCTCCGGAACCACCAATCATTCAAACAGAGATTGTTGAGGAACGAACCATTAAATCAGAATCCTCTAGTGATTCCGATTCAACAAATTCAATTATGGAGAATCTGGAACCTTTAAGTATGGAAGACCGAATGAGAGCTAAACGCACTGGCCAAGGTCACGCAATTACTCATCCAAACATTAATGCGCCAGATTATGAAATCAAAGGACAAATTCTACACATGGTGACTAATCAATGCCAATTTAGTGGTGCACCGAAGGAAGATCCAAATGAACATCTACGTACCTTTAATAGGATCTGCACACTATTTAAAATCCGAGAAGTGGAGGATGAACAGATATATCTCATGTTATTTCCCTGGACTTTAAAGGGAGAAGCCAAAGATTGGTTGGAATCGTTACCTGAAGGGGCGATCGATACATGGGATGTTTTAGTTGAAAAATTTCTTAAACAATTCTTTCCGGCATCTAAAGCCGTAAGACTTCAAGCAGAAATTGTTACGTTCACACAGAAGCCGAATGAAACTCTATATGAGGCGTGGACAAGATATGGAAAGTTATTAAGAGGATGTCCGCAACATGGTTTAGACACCTGTAAAATAGTACAAATATTTTACCAAGGATGCGACATCACTACAAGGAAAGACATAGATATAGCAGCTGGTGGTTCTATTATGAAGAAAACCGAAACTGATGCTTATAAAATTATTGATAACACTGCTTCCCACTCACATGAGTGGCACCAAGAAAAAGATATCGTTAGATCATCTAAAGCAGCTAGAGCCGATTCTAGCCATGACTTAGATTCCATTTCCGCAAAGATAGATGCTATGGAGAGACGAATGGAAAAGATGACTAAGGATATTCACTCAATACGAATTAGTTGTGAGCAGTGTGGAGGACCAAATTTGACAAAAGATTGTCTCAGTATTGAATTAACAATGGAACAAAGAGAGAATATTTCATACATAAACCAAAGGCCTGGAAATAATTATTAGAATAATTATCAACCGCCAAGACCGATTTACAATCAAAACCAGAATTATAACCGAAATATTCCATACAACAACCAACAAGGTCCTAGCAATCAACAAGTATCCAATAATAATTACAATCAGCAAAGACCTAATTTTCAAAACAAACCACCACAACAAACCGATGATAAAAAGCCGAATTTAGAAGATATGATGACGAAGCTAGTTGAAACTCAAACGCAGTTTTTCACATCTCAGAAACAAACTAATGAACAAAATGCTCAAGCATTTAGAAATCAACAAGCTTCTATTCAAAATCTGGAACAAGAAGTAAGTAACCTAGCAAGGTTAATAGGTGAAAGAAAACCGGGAAGTCTACCAAGTGATACAAATGCTAACCCCCGGAATGAAATAGCTAAAGCCATTACCACAAGAAGTGGTACAACGCTTAAACCACCTGAAATACCTGTAACTTCTGATGAAGCTATTCCTACTCCACAAGAACCACAACCTGATCAAGATAAGGAAAAAGAACCAGTAGTTGAAATGGTTAATGAAGATAACACAGCTAAGGATAAACCTTATGTTAAACCATACCAACCACCACTTCCTTACCCGAGTAAAATGAAGAAAGAGAAACTTGAAGCCGAGCAATCCAAATTCTTGGATATGTTTAAACAGATAAATGTAAATCTTCCTTTCATTGATGTGATTTCAGGAATGCCTAGATATGCTAAATTCTTGAAAGATCTAATCTCAAATAGAAAGAAAATGGAAGAACTCTCGGCTGTTACTATGAATGCTAATTGTTCAGCAGTGCTGTTGAATAAGATACCAGAAAAATTATCTGATCCAGGAAGTTTCACAATTCCATGTTTTCTGGGTAGTCTTAGTTCAATAGAAGCATTGGCAGACTTAGGTGCTAGTATAAATCTAATACCGTATTCACTATACGCTAAACTAGACCTTGGAGAATTGAAACCAACCAGAATAAGCATACAACTAGCCGATAGATCAATAAAATATCCTAGAGGGATAATGGAGAACATGCTAGTTAAAGTTGGTACTTTAGTATTTCCAGTAGATTTTGTTGTTCTGGACATGGAAGAAGATTCTCAAGTTCCTCTCATATTAGGAAGACCATTCTTAAACACGGTTAAAGCAATGATAGATGTGTTCGGTAAGAAATTGACCCTAAGTATAGAGGATGAGAGTGTTACCTTTTCAGTTGATAGAGCAATGCAACAGCCACAATCTGCAGATGATACATGTTATTATATTCAAACTATAGATGCACATGCAGAATTATTAGAAGAATTTCCAGAATTACAAGGAACAGGAGAATGTTCTTTAGGAGAAGGTAATGAACCAATTGATGAAGTTGAAATGTTAGCTACACTTATAGCTAATGGATATGAACCAACAACAGAAGAAATTCAAATGCTAAAAGAAGAAGACAGATATCGATACAAATCATCGATAGAAGAACCTCCAAAATTAGAGTTAAAGCCACTTCCAAACCATTTGGAATACGCTTATTTACATGGTGAATCTGAATTACCTGTAATAATATCGTCTTCTCTTACTGAAAATGAGAAATCACAACTCATTTCTGTGTTGAAAGCTCATAAACCAGCCATTGCATGGAAGATTCATGATATTAAAGGAATAAGTCCTTCGTATTGCACACATAAAATCCTTATGGAAGAAGGTCATAAAATGTATGTGCAACGCCAACGAAGACTAAATCCTAATATGCAAGATGTAGTTAAGAAAGAGATTATTAAACTGCTAGACGCAGGTCTAATTTATCCAATCTCTGATAGTCCATGGGTAAGCCCAGTTCAATGCGTACCTAAGAAGGGTGGCATGACTGTCATTACAAATGAGAAAAATGAGCTTATTCCTACTAGGACTGTAACAGGATGGCGTGTATGTATTGATAATAGAAAATTAAATGACGCCACCAGAAAAGATCACTTTCCCTTACCTTTCATAGATCAAATGTTGGAAAGATTAGCCGAAAATAGTTACTATTGTATTCTAGATGGATTTTCCGGATATTTTCAAATTCCAATAGCACCCGAGGACCAAGAGAAAACCACATTCACGTGCCCTTATGGTACTTTTGCTTACAAACGAATGCTATTTAGACTTTGCAACGCCCCTGCAACCTTTCAAAGGTGTATGATGGCGATTTTTCATGACATGATAGAAGAATGCATGGAAGTTTTCATGGATGACTTTTCAGTCTTCGGTGATACATTTGAATCATGTCTAGTTAATCTTGAACGAATGCTTATTAGATGCGAACAATCAAATCTAGTACTTAATTGGGAGAAATGCCATTTCATGGTTAAAGAAGGCATCGTTCTTGGACATAAAATTTCAAAAGAAGGAATTGAAGTGGATAGAGCTAAAGTAGATGTAATTGCTAAACTTCCACATCCCACCAATGTTAGAGGAGTTAGGAGTTTTCTAGGGCATGCCGGTTTTTACCGACGTTTCATAAAAGATTTTTCTAAAATTGCCACTCCTATGAATAAACTCCTAGAAAAGGATGCTCCATTCATCTTTTCAGATGAGTGTATCAAATCTTTTAATATTCTTAAAGAGAAACTCACTAATGCGCCGATCATGATAACACCAAATTGGAATCTACCATTTGAACTAATGTGCGTTGCAAGTGATTTTGCAATGGGAGCCGTTTTAGGACAAAGGATTGAAAAACGATTTCAACCTATATATTATGCTAGTAAGACATTACAAGGAGCACAAACGAACTATACAACTACTGAAAAAGAACTCCTTGCTATTGTCTTTGCTTTTGACAAATTTCGATCATATATCGTTCTAGTAAAAACGGTGGTCTATACCGACCATTCTGTTCTTAGATACCTATTTTCAAAACAAGATGCTAAACCAAGATTAATCCATTGGATCTTACTCTTACAAGAGTTTGATATTGAAATCCGAGATAAAAGAGGAGCAGAAAATCTCGCCGCTGATCATCTTTCTCGTCTTGAAAATCCTGAATTAGAAGTTCTAAATGAATCGGCCATACAAGACAACTTTCCTGATGAATATCTATTAAAGATAGATTATAAAGAAATTTCATGGTTTGCAGACTATGCAAACTACTTAGTTTGTGGATTCCTTGAAAAAGGATTATCGTACCAAAAACGAAAGAAATTCTTCAGTGATATAAAACACTATTTTTGGGAAGATCCACATCTGTTTAAAAGTTGTCCCGATGGAATAATACGCCGATGTGTATTTGGAGATGAAGCTAGTAAAATATTAAACCATTGTCACACAGGACCAACAGGAGGGCATTATGGGCCTCAACTAACAGCAAGAAAAGTTTATGATGCTGGATTCTATTGGCCTACAATTTACAAAGATGCACACCTTCTTTGCAAATCCTGTGATGCTTGTCAAAGGGCCGGAAAAATAAGTCAACGTGATGAAATGCTACAAAATGTCATCCAAGTATGTGAAGTATTTGACATTTGGGGTATTGACTTTATGGGTCCATTTCCAAAATCTCATAATAATCTATATATACTCGTAGCCATTGATTATGTATCTAAATGGGCGGAAGCACAAGCTCTCACAACTAACGATGCACGAGTTGTAGTCAACTTTTTAAAACGTCTTTTTGCAAGGTTTGGAACACCGAAAGCTTTAATAAGTGATCGGGGTACTCATTTCTGTAATAATCAACTTGAGAAAGTTCTTAAAAGATATGGAGTAACTCATAAAATCTCCACCGCATATCATCCACAAACAAGTGGACAAGTTGAAAATACCAACCGAGCTTTAAAACATATTCTTGAGAAAACCGTAGGATCAAATCCGAAGGAATGATCCATTAAATTGGAGGATGCACTCTGGGCTTTTAGAACAGCCTACAAAACTCCAATTGGAACCACACCTTTTAGACTTGTTTATGGAAAAGCATGTCATCTTCCAGTAGAAATTGAACACAAAGCATTTTGGGCTTTGAAGACATGTAATCTTGATTTACATGAAGCTGGACGTCTACGATTAAGTCAACTAAACGAATTAGAAGAATTAAGACATGAAGCATACGAAAATTCGTTAATCTATAAAGAAAGAACGAAGAAATGGCATGATAAAAGAATCAGAAGTTCAAAAGAATTTAAGGAAGGAGACAGAGTTCTTCTTTTCAATTCACGATTCAAGCTATTTCCTGGAAAATTGAAATCAAGATGGTCTGGACCATTCATAGTCAAAAGAGTTTTCCCATACGGAACAGTAGAATTGATAAATTCAAATGGGATTGAATTTAAAGTTAATGGTCACAGAGTTAAACACTACATAAATAGTCCTATGGAAGTCGACAGCGAAGTTAATCACAATTTCGACACCACAGCTAACTAAGTGTGGGGAGAATCAAGTCTTTAAAGGATAATATGTATTTCTGTTAGAGTTAGATTGTCTGTTTTCGTGTAGTTCTCGAAAATGGAACCCGAATGGTCTTTCCCTAGCAGACCCTAAAGAACTAGTCTTCTCCCCCCATTCTGAATTTTTATTTTTTTAGGAAATGAAGACTACCTGTGAACTAAATCATGGTCTAATGCTACACGCTTTGATCACTAAACGTAATAATGACACACTACCGAGTGAAATAGTATCAGTAATCAGAGAAAGAATGGACGGAGTTAGAAAAGAATCCAGATGCGAAGATAATAAGTTACAATTTGGTAAAGGAAAATCAAAATCCGCAGCAAAAATAAGAGCACGACACCTAGAAAGATGTCACAAATGCGGAAAATGATCACATGGAGGTAAATGTTCAAATAATCAAACCTATTCAAATACCGAATTTGTTACTTTATGCAGAGACGGACCGTTCATATGTTTAGAAGAAAAGACACTGAATGCTCGAGGTTACGCCTATGTAGCTATGGAAAACCAATTAAACTGACTATCTTATGAATGGGATAGATCGTATAACTAAGAAATCTATTTCAAAGGTATGTCTGTACAGTTTTTATTTTTATTTTTTTTAAACCTTTTGATAATAAACGCTAATTTGTTCGCTATAAAGTATTAAATTGGTATTGAATAAAATTAGGTTTGGCGACCGAAATTATTGATATCATTCAAAAATTTATTACATCACTGCGAAATTTAACGTTTATTCTTAAGGTATAAATATCTTTAATCAATCAACCCAAAATATTTCAAAAATTCGTCATGAGTTAAATTAGGTCTTGAAACCGAAATTACTTTACCGAAAAGAGGGACGCATATTTTTGATAATATTTGATTGATTAAAGTGGGATAAAAAGCCAAAAAGATTTTTAATTTTATTTTTACCATGTTTTTAAAATTAATATATAAATCTTAAATTAATATTGTAAACTTTGTAAAAACAATATTTTTAAAATTGTAAATATTTGAAAAATTAATATAAGTTTGGTGTGAATTTTTAAAATATGAATTTTATTTTATGCATTTCAAATTTTAAGTTTGGTGTGAATTTTTAATATTAATTTTGAATTTTATATTTAAATTGTGTGAATTTAAAAACAAAAATTTACTTTATGTCATTAAGTAAAAAATATGATTTTTAAAATTCGTCATAAGTTGAAGACTAGGTCGTTGAACCGAAATTGCTTTACCCGCGGGAGGGACGAGAACTTTTACTATCATTATTTTTAATCTTATTGAATTAAAGTATGCCAAAAACATTAAAAAACCCAAAAATCTTAGCTTTTAAAACAATAGCTACAAAAAGACAAATTTTAAAATTTTGTCGAGGAACGGACTAGGACATCGATCCGAAACGACCTCGTCCTAAATAACAAGAGAAACAAAATTTTAAAAGTAATTACTTAATTGTTTTAATTAATATAAGATATATAAAAAAAAAATTATATAAACTCCGCGAGTCGCAGAGTTTGAAAGGTAAATTCACCGCGACTCGCGGAGGATGAAAAAACTAGAAAAAAATATATACTGATCGATTTGATCAGTCCCAACACAGAAAAAAAAACTGCGAAATAACCCTCGAAAAAACACGCAAAAACACCCCCAAAATCACAATTTTTAACCGTTAATCATCAAATCTTTTACTAAAATCATGTTGAGAAGGATGCTATCAAGGAATTACTCTAGAAAAACGGTAAATTTCTACACCTAAACACCATTTAATCCAAAAATTAGTGTTCTTGAGCAATTTTTCCCCAATTTGATTTTGATGCTTTTTAGTGTAATTAGGCTTAAATTGTTTATGTATTATGCTTATATAACCTAGATTGATGCTGTTTAACATGATTAGAAGCCTTAAACTTCAAATTTTGAGTAATCTAGGGTTTGTGTTCTTGAGCAAATTTGGGGCTTTGTGATATAAACAGGTTATGGCCGATTTTTGTCATGAATTGTTGCTAAATTAAGTAGTGTAACATGTTTAGGTAGTTAAATGATCCAAACTTTGAGCCTAAACACGATTTTGAGAATTAAAGTGGACTTTTTCAAGTCTAAAAATTCATGAACTTGATTTTTGAAAGATAATGCCATTTGAAACTTGTTTAATTGCTAGTAATGATTATTTTAACATGTTATTTGAGTTAAATGCTTATGAACTTGGCGAACATTTTCGTATATGCTTATTTGAAAAAGTGTAGATTTGATGAAAATATGAAAATGAGCTTAAGTTTAATATAAATTGATCATGTCATTGTAATTATTTTGATTGATGATTTTGCTGACACTAATGCATATTTGGATGCACAAAAATTGTGTTTGATGTGTTTTGCAGACTGAAAGGGGTGAATCTTCATCCCAAGCTCGCAATGCTCCTGCTGAGAATGCGGAATAACAGGAGGTGGATAACTACTACAAGCAAGATATACCTCATCCAGTCATGACATTTTCTGATATGCACTTGGAAGATTTGCATCCGAACCTGAGATTTGACAGACTTTG
This sequence comes from Rutidosis leptorrhynchoides, assembly GCF_046630445.1. Classification (NCBI taxonomy): domain Eukaryota; kingdom Viridiplantae; phylum Streptophyta; class Magnoliopsida; order Asterales; family Asteraceae; genus Rutidosis; species Rutidosis leptorrhynchoides. The sequence goes on from NC_092341.1 coordinate 106,593,106, forward strand.
GATAGATTATCCAAAGTATCAAAGGGGGTTGCATACTCTTCATTCTAAAGTTGTTGAGGTACCTAGGGTCATAGAATGGGGACCATTAGAAGCTGTAGAATTGGCCGGGCCAATTAGGGAATTACTTGCACAGAGGTATGGTAATTCTACTTTTAATGACTGGGTACGTTTATTCACCATGCGTAGACCTGTATATAAAGTATGGTGTGAAGAATTGTTGTGTAGTATAGAATTAAATGATCGGGTAGCTAGTTTAACCGATCGATCTTTTATTAGATTTTTGTTAGGAGGTTCGATGCGCCACATGTCTTTACTAGACATGGCTCAGGCTTTACGTATATATACGCCTGAGGAGTTAGCATCTGCCGATTGTAGAGGGTTGATACTAAATGGTAGAAAGATAGATGAAAATTTTGATACACACGGTGTATGGAGTCAAATGACAAGCCATCACCGATTCAAAGGGGGGAAATTACTCTTATTTGGATATAGATAGAGCTGAATTAAGAGTGATTCATAGATTTTTAGCTAATTCGATTACACAAAGAGGTAAGAACAAGGAAAAGGTAAATGAACAGGATTTGTTTTACCATATGTGTATTGAGACCCACAAAGCGCTGTAAGTATACCTTATTGTGTGGGTTATTATTTATCAGCTATGGTTAGGGGGATGAGACCGCATAGCATAATAGGAGGTGGTATTTTTATTACTTTGATTGCTGAATATCTCGGTGTGGATATAAGTCGGGGGGGATTATTAGTCGAAGAACCAGAACCCCGCGATACTATAGGTTTAAATGTATACCATGGTGCGAAAGTTTTGAAGAGGCGAAATAACGCCGCAGTACAATACCATGGTAGACATCCACAGGTTGAGAGAAACCAACAGCAAGGTAATGTAGGAGGGGGAAATGAAATGCAAGAAATGCAAAGGTTTATAGCTTCACAGGAGTACGAAAATGCTAGACAGAGAGCATTTGAAGATTGGCAAGTTCATCAAAACCAAATCATAGCTCATTGCCAACATATAGGTAGAAACTATATTCCTACACAAAAACCCATATTCCCTCCCTGGTCTATAGAGATGCAACCACCGTATCCTACGTATAACCCTGCCGAAGCATTCTATAGCACCTATGGTTATGCTTGGAACCCCTATTGGTATCAGTATCATCCCTAGTCTACTTAGTTTTATTCATTTTGTAATTTGTAATGTTGATACGTTTAATACTTATGTTAATATTGTAATAGTTTTTATAATTTTCTAACTTTTATTCTTAGATTTTAATAATTTTTGAATGTGGGGTAATATACCAAACTTCAAAAATATGTATATATGTTTGCAGTTTATCTTATGTACACAACAGGGTAAAACAACGCATTTTCAAAGACTGGCATTAAGTTCAGCAAAAGCAACTAATTTTGACGACAAGATGCAAAATATATGTGAAATAACAACAAGACGGAATGAACAAATGATGTGCACCATTTATCATTCAGCAAACAAACGCCAATATATTTAGAAACTTTGGTAAAAATTTAATCATTTTCACACAAATCACCCTCAATAATTTAAATTGTAACTGATTTCTTGCAAATGAGGGCATTGCAAGATCTTAAGTGTGGGAAGGGGTTAAATTCTTTCGGATTTTAAAATTTTTATCTTAAACACTTGGTTACCATTAAAAATACTAGTAAAGCAGTAGTTGTATTAGAATCTAGTGCTCTCTGATAATAAAGAGCAGCCCTAGTCTTATATACTGACTACCCAATTCTAGTAAAATTTTTCAAAATTTTCAATTAAATGAACTCAAAATCATGTTTATACATATTTATGAACGATAAAACTAGGTTTTAACACCGAAATTATTGTTACCTCGGAAAGGACATAAATTGAGAAACAAACCAAAATGTTAAAATTCATTTAAAATGGAATAGAGGACGATAAAAAGGAAAATAAAAGCCAAGTGTGGGAAAATTTACCAAGTTATCTTAAACATATGTCACATATATCTGTAACAAATAACTGAAAATACTTTTGCTTTGGACTAAACTAAACTGTTTTACCCGATGAAAGAAAAGAAGAGATGGATCTACACGATGAATCAATTCCATCATTAAAAGGAAGTAAAGTCTTCCGAAAAAGACACGCGCTTCTTGATTTAAGTCAGGAAGTTGTCGTCCAGACCAGCTGTAGGTTGACGAAAAATCCAGAAAAGTCATCACTAAAATCAGCAGGAAATCCACGGACCTCAGCATTAAACAGGGTCGTCAAGTGGTCAGATTTATCCTAACCATGAGAAGGATTTATCTCGTAAAATGGGGGGGCACCATGCAAATTAGCTGGATAAGACTAATGAATCAGATCCCCAGAAAGGATAATCTCCTTAAAAAGATCAAAAATCAGCTTTTAAGCCTGATATTACTCAATCCTTGAGATTGACCTTAAAGATTGAGAATTACAAACTCATGGAATTCAATGATATCTAAACTCGAGCTTGAACGAGAAAATATTTTGATCAAAATTACAAACCGATTTGTTTTCTGAAAACCCTATTTTCAATGCGTTCATTACCATTGAACGTAAAATCCTAGGAATTCACCTGGAATTCATTAGGTCACCTGAACTAAATCGGGTGTCAACCGTAAGAACGGTGGTTGCATAGCATGGTCAAATATAGGACCTTGTGCCAGACCGAAAAATCATAAGGGTGAGCTTTACTATTGCTCCTACCAAGGATAGTAATTGCGTCCGACACGTTATAGACCATAATTAAAAGCATGTCAGGGGACATTGCCTTAACAGTTGCTTGTTCAACGCTTTCCTTTACAACCGGACGGTAGTTTACCGAAAGGTAATATATGGGACAAGTAAACTGGACGTGTTGCTTTCCAAATACAAGGTTAGCAAGTGGGTGACACAAAACCGCAAGTTTTGAGCTAAAATTTTCAAATATGAAACCCACCAAACCCACAAAAATATTTCGCAAACACCGGTAAAGGGTTATTCCGGAAAACTTATCTAGGGTAAAAACTAGATTTAATTTTCAAAAGATCAAATGTTTTCATAAAGATCCAATTTCCTTAATGGATCTAAATTTTTATAGTCATGTGGGACTGTAAACCATATCGTTATTACCATTGTTTATACCGCCGTATAGAAATCACTGATGTACAAAGTGTGAAGAATAAAGAAGTGATTCTAGTATTTCAAGACGATATTGCTTGAGGACAAGCAACGCTCAAGTGTGGGAATATTTGATAATGCTAAAAACGAACATATATTTCATAGCATTATTCCTCAAGGAAGACAAGCTTTTAGTTGCAATTGTTCTATTTACAAGTTATATTCGTTTAAATAATAAAAGGTGAAGACAAAAGACAGATTCGACGAAATGAAGACGCAAACGACCAAAAAGCTCAAAAGTACAAAATACAATCAAAGAGGTTCCAATTATTGATAAGAAACGCCTCGAAATTACAAGAGTACAAGATTCAAAACGCAAAGTACAAGATATTAAATTGTACGCAAGGACGTTCGAAAATCCGGAACCGGGACCAGAGTCAACTCTCAACGCTCGACGCAACGGACTAAAAATTACAAGTGTCATAACCCGACCTTAACCATAAGGACGAATACAATAACATATGATTTCATCGCGAGGTATTGACCTCTATATGCGACATTTTTCAAAAACTGCATTCGTTTTTACAATACAAACCATAGCTTTTATTACAAATACAAGGTTTAAACAACTTAATAATGATTATCGTTTAGCGATAATCTTAGACTTACAAACTTTACATGTGATAATAACAATACGACCTCCAACATATTTTACATTACAAATCCTCCGATATGCAGTTTTATTTTTGACACAAATATGCATACTCAAGATCTTGCTTAAATTCGACATGTTGCAGCGGAAGCTTTTAGTTATCACCTGAGAATAAACATGCTTAAAACGTCAACATAAAGTTGGTGAGATATAGGTTTAATGCCGGCAGCGTTATAAATATAGACCACAAGATTTCATATATATATAAAGGTTTCAATAAAAATATTCTAAGTTGTTGAGCACTTGATAACCATACTTAACATTTAATCAACGTCGCATATTCCCTTTATTATGAAATCTTACTACACCGTACCAAGTGTAGTCACCGAAACGAAGTACTGTGAAACCGTTGAATACTGGTCATCCAGTCCGGTTGGGGTTGTCAGGCCCGATAGATCTATCAACAGGATTCGCGTTTACAATACCGCATGTAAATAGTAGTTACCAAGTTACAGGGAGATATGCCAGTGGTACAACTCAACGTAGAATATATGTTTTTAATCACTTGTGTCCATAACGTAAATCATAAAATGCATGTATTCTCATCCCGAAATATTTAGAGTTTAAAAGTGGGACTATATACTCACCTTTTCCTTGAAGGTATTTAACTCGACTTGGTCTCCGATAGATATCACGAACCTAACCATATATATGATATATCAACATATTTTCTTTTTAAGAAATAAACGTTTCATATATATACTTTTAATACTTTTAATAATTTCTTAGTCCGTAGTTAGCAGTCCGATGTTAGTAGTCCACAATTAGTTGCTAAAAAAAATAAAGACCCCATCGTATTCATGTTGATCGGAATTAATCTTGACCCACGGTACCGTGTTGTCAAATGACGTGTTGCGTACATAAAGTACCGTGTTGTCAAATGACGTGTTGCGTACGTACATGAGGTCTTATGATTAATCTTCTCGTGTTGTTTACGGGTGGTCCTGAAATATATAAAATTAAATCATGAGTAAATATATATGAAATATCATATTAATTAGGAAAGATATGATTTATTTAATTTTTCTCCAATTATTTTCGTTGTTAAACAAGCTTTGGATACCCGATCTTATTTTAGTCGTAGTTTCTTCGTTACAACTCCGTTTTTGTTGATTCAACTTGCCACTTCCTTGGATCGAGTCAAATTTTAAGAATATGAACTGTAAATACCTTGGTTTACATTCGGAATCACATGTTATAGTCCAAACTCTAGGTGAATCTTATGAAAGTAATCATTTTTGTCATAAAAACAACATTTAATGGTCATTTTTCTAAAAATACTTATACTTTGAATTAAACCATGAAATTTTTATGTGTTAACATATTCATAAGAAATATCATTTTTATAGAACATGAACTTCTAATTCAAAGTTCAAGATGGTTTTTAATTATCCAACCCAAAACAGCCTCCGGTTACACTCCGACGACATAGATTCAGTTTTAAGGTGTTCTTTGTAAAAACAAGTTGTATCTTGTTAAATTAGCATATCATTATGATATATTACAAGTCTTGAAGTATTTTAAAAGTTAAGTTAGAAGGATCTATTTAGTTTGCGAACAAATTTGAAATCATTCAAACTATGTTCTTGTTCTTAAAATTTTATATCACAAAATAAGATAGCTATATAAATATGAATCGAATAAAATTATGGACAAGGTTACTACCTCAAGTTACTTGGACAAGATTGCTGTAAAAGATGAGTAAAATCCTAGAACCAAAAGAGTGGTGGAATTGGATCAAAAGGTTGGAAGTAAACTTGTAAATTTGGAAGGATTTTTGAAGTGTTCTTGGAAAGATTTTCTTATGATGTTTAAGTGTTGTTTTTGAAGCTAGATCTTCATGGTTGTTTGCTGAGATGTTTAAGGTGTTTAAGGCTCATGAATATGTGTGTGTTTAGCTAGAAAATGAAGGTAAAAGATTGAATTAGAAATGGAATGGGGGAAGGTCTTAAAAACATGAAAATGGGAACATGGACAAATTTTCATTTTGTTATTTTGTAAAATTAGTCATGCATACTTCCAATTCTAATTACCTAGCCTTAAGGGCATGAACAAGAGCTGAATAGATGTTGATTTGACATGTATATACCAATAGTAAATACATCTAGAAGATGGGTATGATACCGGTACATATACCCTAGGTATACGTATAGAAATCTTTGAGAAAACGGAACGAGGATTCAAATATAGCTATATTTTGTAAATATACTTATATTGTTTTATGTATGTAAGCCCTTTAAAAGTGATTAAATACATATCTATACGATGCATGTATAAGTATTATAGATTATAAGTATTTATGTCAAAGAACGTTACGTATAGTTATCGTTTTGAAAACTTAAGTTAGTAGTTTCAAAATATACCTACAAGTCATTGTTATTAGTACACAATGAGATGTTAAACATCCTTAGATCATGTTAAATATATATAGATACATATATATACCCAGACGTATAATTATCGTATGTTATATAGTTTGTGATATCATCGGTCAAATTGGACGGTCAAACGTTGTGTAAAACTCTTTTCAAAAACATAAATCTCAACAATTTAGATTGCTTATCATGTTGGTAAGGTTTAATTTATGTAAATATTAATCTTATATGCAATAAACGATCGGAAAAATCCGGGTCGTTACATTACCTACCCGTTAAATAAATTTCGTCCCGAAATTTTAAAATTGTACCTATTTTGCGTCATCGGGAAACAAATGTGGGTACTTTTGTTTCATTTGATCCTCTCGTTCCCAAGTAAACTCGGGACCCCTTCGAGCATTCCAACGAACCTTGACGATTGGTATGTTGCTCTGCTTAAGCCGTTTAACCTCACGGTCCATGATTTCGACTTGTTCTTCTATGAATTATAGTTTCTCGTTGACTTGAATTTCTTCAAGAGGAATGGTGAGATCTTCCTTTGCAAGACATTTCTTAAGGTTTGAGATGTGAAATGTATTATGTACTCCGGCGAGTTGTTGTGGTAATTCGAGTCGATAAGCTACCGGTCCAATGCGTTCGATGATCTTGAACGGGCCTATATACCTTGGGTTCAGTTTACCTCTTTTTCCAAAACGTATTACACCTTTCCAAGGTGACACCTTTAACATAACCATGTCACCGATCTGAAACTCTAATGGTTTCCTTCGGACATCGGCGTAGCTCTTTTGGCGACTACGGGCTGTTTTCAATTTCTCCTTGATTTGCACTATCTTCTCAGTAGTTTCATGGATGATCTCGGGTCCAGTTAATTGTCGATCTCCTACTTCGTTCCAACAGATAGGGGATCTACACTTCCTTCCATACAGTGCTTCGAATGGTGCAGCTTTAATGCTCGCATGATAACTATTATTATACGAGAATTCTGCTAATGGTAGATATTTATCCCATCCGTTTCCAAAATCGATCACACATGCCCTAAGCATGTCTTCAAGAGTCTGAATTGTTCTTTCACTCTGCCCGTCAGTTTGCGGATGATATGCGGTACTCATATCCAAACGAGTTCCTAGAGCCTCCTGTAGTGATTGCCAGAACTTTGATGTAAATCTACTATCACGATCGGATATAATGGAAATAGGTATTCCATGCCTTGAAACAATTTCCTTTATGTATAATCGTAATAGTTTCTCCATTCTATCCGTTTCCTTTATAGGCAAGAAATGTGCAGATTTGGTGAGACGATCAACTATTACCCAAATGGTGTCATAACCCCAGGCAGTCTTAGGTAATTTTATGATGAAATCCATGGTAATACCATCCCATTTCCATTCTGGGATTTCTGGTTGTTGAAGTAATCCTGACGGCTTCTGGTGTTCTGCTTTGACTTTGGAACAAGTTAAACATTCCCCAACATATGTTGCAACGTCTGTCTTCAAATTAGGCCACCAATAATGCATCTTAAGATCTTGATACATCTTTCCAACTCCAGGATGTATCGAGTATCTTGTCTTATGTGCCTCATTCAATATTAACTTCCTTAATCCACCCAACTTTGGTACCCAAATACGGTTTGCAAAATATCGAATTCCATCTTCCCGCATAATAAGTTGTTTCCCATACTTCTTCATTATTTCATTTCCTATGTTTTCTTTAGTAAGAGCTTCTCGTTGAGCCTCTTTGATTTGTGAGTTGAGATTCATGCGAATTTTTATGTTCATTGCTCGTACTCGAATTGGTTCTCGTTCCTTTCTGCTTAAAGCGTCGGCCACTACATTCGCTTTCCCGGGATGATAGCGAATCTCACAATCGTAGTCGTTTATCAGCTCGACCCACCTACGTTGCCTCATGTTCAGCTGTTTCTGATCAAAAATATGTTGAAGGCTTTTATGATCAGTAAACACAGTGCATTTAACTCCATATAAATAGTGTCTCCATATCTTCAATGCAAACACTACTGCCCCCAATTCTAGATCATGCGTCGTATAATTCCGCTCGTGAATCTTCAATTGTCGGGATGCGTATGCAATAACTTTCTTTCGTTGCATAAGGACGCAACCAAAACCTTGTGGCGAAGCGTCACAATATATCTCAAAATCATCATTCCCTTCAGGTAACGATAAAATAGGTGCCGTGGTCAACTTCTTCTTGAGTAATTGAAATGCACTCTCCTGCTCAAAGGTCCATTCGTACTTCTTCCCTTTTTGTGTTAACGCTGTCAATGGTTTAGCTATTCGGGAAAAATCTTGAATAAACCTTCTATAATAACCGGCTAAACCCAAATATTGGCGTATCTGCGTTGGTGTCTTAGGAGTCTCCCATTTTTCAATGGCCTCAATTTTAGCTGGGTCAACCTGAATTCCTTTGCTACTAACAATATGGCCAAGAAATTGCACTTCTTTCAACCAAAACGCACACTTAGAAAATTTGGCGTATAATTGTTCTTTTCTTAACAATTCTAATACCAATCTTAAATGCTGTTCATGCTCTTGCTCACTCTTGGAATAGATAAGAATATCGTCAATGAAAACGATAACAAACTTATCTAAATACGGACTACAAACTCGATTCATGAGGTCCATGAATACAGCTGGCGCATTCGTTAATCCAAACGACATGACCAAAAATTCATAATGACCGTAGCGTGTCCGAAAAGCAGTTTTCGGAATATCTTCTTCTTTGACGCGTAGTTGATGATAGCCCGACCTTAGGTCGATTTTTGAGTAAACACATGATCCTTGCAATTGATCAAATAAGTCATCAATTCTCGGTAGTGGATACCGATTCTTGATAGTTAACTTATTTAATTCACGATAATCTATACACATTCGGAAAGATCCGTCTTTCTTCTTGACGAATAAAATCGGAGCTCCCCACGGTGAAGTGCTCGGTCGAATGAAACCACGGTCCAGTAATTCTTGTAACTGGCTTTGTAACTCTTTCATCTCAGATGGTGCAAGTCTATATGGAGCACGAGCCACTGGTGCAGCTCCTGGTACTAGATCTATTTGAAATTCTACAGATCTAAATGGAGGTAATCCCGGCAACTCTTCCGGAAAGACTTTAGGAAAATCTCTTGCCACAGGCACGTCATTGATGCTCTTCACTTTCTCCTTCGTTTCGACTTTATTAACATGTGCTAAGATAGCATAGCACCCTTTCTTCAAGCACTTTTGAGCTTTCAAATAACTAATGAGTTTTAGCTTTGAGTTACCCTTCTCTCCATAAATCATTACTGGCGTTTTATCCTTACGAGGAATGCGAATTGCCTTCTTGGCGCACACAACTTCAGCTCCTATTTTGGACATCCAGTCCATGCCGACTATTACATCAAAACTTCCTAATTCTACGGGTATCAAATCAATCTTAAATGTTTCTCCGGCTAAATTTATTTTACAATCACGGAAAATTTTATCGGCTTTAATTAGTTTACCATTAGCTAACTCAATCATGTACTTAGCATCTAGAGGTAATGATGAACAATTCAATTTAGCGTAAAAGTCTCTACTCACGTAACTTTTATCGGCACCAGTATCAAATATAATAGATGCAGATAAGTTATTAATGGTAAACGTACCCGTAACAAGCTCCGGGTCTTCACACGCCTCTCTAGCATTAATAACAAATGCTCTTCCACGTGCAGATCCATTATTCTTCTCTGGATTTGGACACTGGCTCTTATAATGACCCTGTTTCCCACACCCATAACAAGTAACAGTGGCCAAGGCAGTTCTATTTGCATTGGTGGCAGGAGTCTTGGTACCGTTTGTATTTGTAGCGGGAACCCTACAATCTTCAGCAAGATGACCTTTTCGATTACAATTGTTGCACACCACGTTACAATAACCAGAGTGATGTTTGTGGCATCTGTTACATAAAGGATTTCGTCCTTTGTAACCTGAGTTTGAACCGCTACCCGCACCTTGCGTGGTTTCTTGTTTCTTGTTGGATTGTTGATGATTACCTTCCCACTTTCTTTTGTTTCCCGATGTCTTGACATCGGTGTTCTTATCCAGAATAATCTGGTCCATCAATTCGTTCGCCATGGTGATAGCTTCATGAATAGTCTTGGGTTTGGATGCTGTAACATTTGCCTTGACCTTTTTAGGCAAACCGTCTTTGTACAGTTCAATCTTCCATTCTTCGGTTGGTACCAATTCGGGACATAGCAAAGCTAATTCCATGAATCGCTGATTGTAGTTGGTGAGTTCAGTACCAACAGCTTTCAGGCTTCGTAATTCAGCTTCCAACTTCCTAACCTCGTTCCTTGGACAATATTCGTTGATTAGCATTGTTTTGAATTCTTCCCAAGGAGTATCATAAGCTACATCTCCTCCTACGACCTTCACATAGTTTTTCCACCACGTGAGTGCACTATCTTGTAGGGTGCACGATGCATACTTGGTCATGTCCTTCTCAATACAACCACTGATTTTAAACACAGACTCAATCTTTTCGATCCACCGGGTTAAACCGACCGGTCCTTCTGTTCCACTGAATGATGAGGGCTTGCAACCTTGAAAAGTTTTGTAAGTGCACCCCACACAAGGATTTGGGTTAACTGCAGCACCTCTTGCAGCCTCGACCCATAACATTCTGTCGTTCACTCGCTGATTGATGAGTTCCTGGATTTCTTGTTCCGTCTTTCGGTTCAATCGCGCCATAATCTTCAATAAGAATGAAAAAAAAAAAATAATTATTCACATGGAATATTATAGATGTAGTATGTATTTACAGTACATCGTAGCTTATTAATAATTTGAACCAGTTATTATTATAAAAGCCTTTTCTTCTTATTAGCATTTTATAATTATATCTAGGGTAGTACCTACCCGTTAAAGTTCATACTTAATAGCTTAGTACGAAAATCAATTACTACCACCCAAATAATACTTAACCATGGAAAATTATTGCATTTCACACTTCACTATTTTACATATGCTTATCTTACATCAAACATTAAGCAAACCACACTAGTAATATTATACAAAACATTATATGATCCCATGGTTTAAAACAACAGCGCATCATTTAACCCAAAGCGTTTGTGTTCAAAGAAATCGCTTAAAGGTTATCCTGGTTGTCTCCCTGCGTTTTGGCTGAGGAACCGAAGAACTGGATGTCGGGATAGAACTAATAGGAATAGCGGAAATGGGTGTGGAAGTATCTGGTGGAGTTGGTTCCACAACATCCTCTCTAAAATCGGAATTTAGATTTTCCATTTCAGTAGCCTTTCGTTTCTTTCCTCGTTCGAACTTGTCTTTCGTAATTTCCTGTATTTCTTCCTCCTCGGGATCACTTTCCGGTTCCTCTTCAATTGATTCATCTGGAACTTGTGAGTCTTCCCCAAAGGTGTCGTTTTCATCATCGGATAGATTAATGACTGGAACACCATCTGAAGAGTCTGGTTCGGAGTCGCTGAATGTGATAATAAGTTCTAAGCCAGACATCTATCACATAACAACTAGCACGTTAATACTACATAATATTTACATATTAATTTTTAACCAACAAGGATAATCAATAGTTTTCGAAATCAAACACGGTCAAAGTCCAGACTCACTAATGCATCCTAACAAACTCGATAAGACACATTAATGCAAATTCTCTGGTTCTCTAAGACCAACGCTCTGATACCATATGTCATAACCCGACCTTAACCATAAGGACGAATACAATAACATATGATTTCATCGCGAGGTATTGACCTCTATATGCGACATTTTTCAAAAACTGCATTCGTTTTTACAATACAAACCATAGCTTTTATTACAAATACAAGGTTTAAACAACTTAATAATGATTATCGTTTAGCGATAATCTTAGACTTACAAACTTTACATGTGATAATAACAATACGACCTCCAACATATTTTACATTACAAATCCTCCGATATGCAGTTTTATTTTTGACACAAATATGCATACTCAAGATCTTGCTTAAATTCAACATGTTGCAGCGGAAGCTTTTAGTTATCACCTGAGAATAAACATGCTTAAAACGTCAACATAAAGTTGGTGAGATATAGGTTTAATGCCGGCAGCGTTATAAATATAGACCACAAGATTTCATATATATAAACGTTTCAATAAAAATATTCTAAGTTGTTGAGCACTTGATAACCATACTTAACATTTAATCAACGTCGCATATTCCCTTTATTATGAAATCTTACTACACCGTACCAAGTGTAGTCACCGAAACGAAGTACTGTGCAACCGTTGAATACTGGTCGTCCAGTCCGGTTGGGGTTGTCAGGCCTGATAGATCTATCAACAGGATTCGCGTTTACAATACCGCATGTAAATAGTAGTTACCAAGTTACAGGGAGATATGCCAGTGGTACAACTCAATGTAGAATATATGTTTTTAATCACTTGGGTCCATAACGTAAATCATAAAATGCATGTATTCTCATCCCGAAATATTTAGAGTTTAAAAGTGGGACTATATACTCACCTTTTCCTTGAAGGTATTTAACTCGACTTGGTCTCCGATAGATATCACGAACCTAACCATATATATGATATATCAACATATTTTCTTTTTAAGAAATAAACGTTTCATATATATACTTTTAATAATTTCTTAGTCCGTAGTTAGCAGTCCGATGTTAGTAGTCCACAATTAGTTACTAAAAAAAAATAAAGACCCCATCGTATTCATGTCGATCGGAATTAATCTTGACCCACGGTACCGTGTTGTCAAATGACGTGTTGCGTACATAAAATACCGTGTTGTCAAATGACGTGTTGCGTACGTACATGAGGTCTTATGATTAATCTTCTCGTGTTGTTTACGGGTGGTCCTGAAATATATAAAATTAAATCATGAGTAAATATATATGAAATATCATATTAATTAGGAAAGATATGATTTATTTAATTTTTCTCCAATTATTTTCGTTGTTAAACAAGCTTTGAATACCCGATCTTATTTTAGTCGTAGTTTCTTCGTTACAACTCCGTTTTTGTTGATTCAACTTGCCACTTCCTTGGATCGAGTCAAATTTTAAGAATATGAACTGTAAATACCTTGGTTTACATTCGGAATCACAGGTTATAGTCCAAACTCTAGGTGAATCTTATGAAAGTAATCATTTTTGTCATAAAAACAACATTTAATGGTCATTTTTCTAAAAATACTTATACTTTGAATTAAACCATGAAATTTTTATGTGTTAACATATTCATAAGAAATATCATTTTTCCAGAACATGAACTTCTAATTCAAAGTTCAAGATGGTTTTTAATTATCCAACCCAAAACAGCCTCCGGTTACACTCCGACGACATAGATTCAGTTTTAAGGTGTTCTTTGTAAAAACAAGTTGTATCTTGTTAAATTAGCATATCATTATGATATATTACAAGTCTTGAAGTATTTTAAAAGTTAAGTTAGAAGGATCTATTTAGTTTGCGAACAAATTTGAAATCATTCAAAATATGTTCTTGTTCTTAAAATTTTATATCACAAAATAAGATAGCTATATAAATATGAATCGAATAAAATTATGAACAAGGTTACTACCTCAAGTTACTTGGACAAGATTGCTGTAAAAGATGAGTAAAATCCTAGAACCAAAAGAGTGGTGGAATTGGATCAAAAGGTTGGAAGTAAACTTGTAAATTTGGAAGGATTTTTGAAGTGTTCTTGGAAAGATTTTCTTATGATGTTTAAGTGTTGTTTTTGAAGCTAGATCTTCATGGTTGTTTGCTGAGATGTTTAAGGTGTTTAAGGCTCATGAATATGTGTGTGTTTAGCTAGGAAATGAAGGTAAAAGATTGAATTAGAAATGGAATGGGGGAAGGTCTTAAAAACATGAAAATGGGGAACATGGACAAATTTTCATTTTGTTATTTTGTAAAATTAGTCATGCATACTTCCAATTCTAATTACCTAGCCTTAAGGGCATGAACAAGAGCTGAATAGATGTTGATTTGACATGTATATACCAATAGTAAATACATCTAGAAGATGGGTATGATACCGGTACATATACCCTAGGTATACGTATAGAAATCTTTGAGAAAACGGAACGAGGATTCAAATATAGCTATCTTTTGTAAATATACTTATATTGTTTTATGTATGTAAGCCCTTTAAAAGTGATTAAATACATATCTATACGATGCATGTATAAGTATTATAGATTATAAGTATTTATGTCAAAGAACGTTACGTATAGTTATCGTTTTGAAAACTTAAGTTAGTAGTTTCAAAATATACCTACAATGTAACATCCCGCATTTTTCCGTTAAATTATTTTAACGCCCGTCTTTTTCTTTTTAAATAATACCCTTCGTATCTAGATTCGTATCCTTTGTTATGTAACATTTTAAATATTCTCGTTGTTGGAAGATAACGTCTCCCGTACTCTCGTGTAATTTAAAATATTCGATCGGTTAAATCCCGCACCCGCTTCTAAACTCGAGGGACTAAAATTGACACGGGGCAAACTAGTTGACTAGGTCAACTAGTCCACCCCAATCACCACCATTCAACCATCTCCCTCTCTCTCTCTTTCTCTCTAGCAAGAACACACACACAAACCCCAACTTCATAAAATCATCATCTAAATTCGGGATTGGAAGCAAACTTCAAAACAAATTACATTTTCGTGATCCTCTCTTCATCCTCTACATTTTGGTACCAATTTCATCGAGTTTGGGTAACTTTCTAAAAACTCTAGATTTCTATAAATTCGTGTTTTTGACTTGAAATTGTGTTAGTTAGTGTCTATGGCTCGTGTCTAGCATTAGTATATGTTTTGTTTGCTCGATTTGTTGATTGGGAGTAACTAGTATGAACTTTGAAATGGGTGTGCTTAATCTTTGATTTTGGATGAGTAAATGTTGTTTAATTGTTAAAGTTCATGTATTAAATGTGTTACTAGCATCATTAGCTTCAATTTGATGTGTAGGTTGATTAAGAAAACTTCAAAAACCCGATTAAGGATTTTGTGATGTTTGACTAGGGTTTGATAGACTTTGAAACGAACTTTTGATGCGTTGAATACTTGTTAATGTTGTTAGTAAGTGTTTAGATGCAATGTATGCTTAATTACCTTCGAAACGGCATATCGTATGTGTAAATTGGATTCCCGAATCATAAAATACGTTTTACGAACTTGAAACTTTGAAAATGGACTTTTATTGATCACATGATGAGATTTCGGCTATCGTAAATGATGTTTTTGTTTGATGATATGTGGTTAGTTGTATTGCTCGTCAAAATACCTTTCCGAGGATATAAGATACATGTTTTGGTTGTTTGCGGATCATAAATGGTGAATGTTTGATGTTTGGTTCGTGCATACTTTGAAAAACTGACCAGAAATCTCTGCCCAGATGGTGGCGCGGCGCGCCCCATCCCCGCGCGGCGCGCGGATTGGCCTGGCCAGATTCTGCTTTGTTTGGCGCATTTCACGCGAAATGTTTGACTAGCTATCGACCTCCGATTCACATGAAACTTGTTTTAATATACTTGTATATGAATATTTAGCATAGAAAAATAGTCCGGGACCCGACCCGAACGTGTTGACTTTTTTGTTGACTTTGACCAAGTTTGACTTTTAGTCAAACTTAACCAAACTTTTATACAATCGTTCTAACATGCTTTTGTACGTGATTCTTGCATGAAACTTGACAACGTGATTCACATGCTATACTATTCAAGTCGTATTGAGCCATAGGACTAATTGAACACATTTCACCCGACCTTGTGTCGTAACCGGTTAATTGATACAACTTATTTGTTTAGGTCAAGGCTAAGCAACATTCATGCACACGTTTACTTTGTGAAGTACATTTATACTCGTGCAATCAAAGGTGAGATCATAGTCCCACTTTTACTCTTTTTGAACTTATATTTGGGATGAGAAAACATAAACGATTCTTTTGAACTAAGTGAACACAAGAACGGGAAAACAAACATTCTACATACGAGTTTAGAACAAAAATCCTCAATTCGATTATCATTAGTTACACTTGCCGGGTGTAAGCGAGAACTTATGTTATATGGCCATATGGGTTGACAACCCTCATCCTTGACGGTTCGCTACCGTCTACGGATGAAATATATTTTCGAGAATCAGTGTTTGTTCTAGCACTATGGATGGGGTATACAATGGAAGGAATGTTAAGCTTTCATAATTGGGTGCTCGTGAAACAAACTTTTGGAATGTATTACTATTATTTCATTGATGCAAATCTTGTGGTTCACTTGTACTTACTTACTTAAACCTATGATTTCACCAACGTTTTCGTTGACAGATTTCTATATTTTTCTCAGGTCTTGCACGATATGTGAAACATGCTTCCGCTTACTATTTGATACTTGCATCCGATGTCGAGTATACATGCATTTCATGGAGCGTCTTTTGACTTTACTTTAAACCGTGTCGCCTAGATTTCAATCGTATCTATAACGTTGTAACTTAACTTTTGGTTGAACAATTCTTGTAAACTTTGAAACAATCTTTATTTTGAAATGAAGGCGACATATTTTGGTCAAACGTTATCTTAAAGACTTATAATCAGGTAATGGGACCCACGTAGCCGACGCCGTCACTTGACGATTTGTCGGGGTCGCTACAGGTGGTATCAGAGCCTTGGTTGTAGGGATTTAGAGTTCATTTGTGTTCACCCCGAGTCATAGCTTACATAGGTGAATCTAGACTACAACCGGCATATAGACTGAAGTAGGAATTATTTGACTAACTGTGCATTTATACTCGAACTCTTCTATCATATCTAACTCGTATTCGATCTTGATCTTACGTTGATAAATTTTGTTGGTGCGCCACCTTGACTTTATGAAGTAATGTTAAATGCACATGAGAATCAGGGTAATATAATTTCCGGGATTATATTACGGTGATTCACATGGACGTTCCGACATTATGACATAGAGAATTTAAGGCGAGTCAAGGAAAATTTTCTCTCTATCCTTATTCCATGCCACGGTTAGTATTGTTGAAAATACTAACCAACGATATTCTTGTCTCATGAAGGAACAATGGCTCACCAAGGTCAACACAATACTCCTCTCGAAACTCTAGAACAAGCTCTTCAACGAATGATAACCACCGCCGTGGGTACGGCCGTGGCCGATCACTTTTCTAACAACAACAATCATGGAGCCGGTAATTCAATCGAAGGTTGCTCCTACAAGAACTTCATGAAGTACAATCCTCCCACTTTCGATGGAACCGGGGGACCGGTTACTCTCACCCGATGGTTTGAACAAATGGAGACCGTTTTTAACACAAGCGGTTGTCGAGACCAAGATAAGGTCAAGTTCTCCACCCTCACTTTCACCGGTATTGCTCTCTCATGGTGGAACACGTATGTACAATTAGTGGGAAGCGATGAAGCCCACACACTCTCTTGGACCGAATTAAGAGAAAGAATGATCACCGAATACTTCCCGCGCGACGAGACTCGAAGGCTCGAACAGGGTCTAAGGAATTTAAAAACGGCCGGAAATGACCTCAAGGCTTATAATCAACGGTTTACCGAACTAGTCTCGATGTGTCCAATTCTCATGACTCCCGAATCCCTAAGAGTCGAACTTTACATGGATGGCCTCCCTAAGAGCATTCAACACAAGGTAATGACATCCCAACCCACTAACCTACAAGAGGCTTTAACAATGGCCCGCCAAGCCTTAAAAACGGTGAATGAAATGGAAGCACCGGCACCAATGGTCGAGAACCACCCGAGTAACAACAAAAGAACATGGGAAGCCTCTCAATCAAGCAATCACAACAATAACAACAACCCCGCCAAGAAGCCTTTTACCTCCAACGACAAGAAAGGCTATGCCGGAAAACTGCCTTTTTGTGACGAATGCCACAAGCATCACTTTGAAGGATGTGGCAGGTTTCGCCACCGGCGCCAAGGACCCGTCGCTCGAAAGATGCCCAACGCACACAGAACGGGTGCTTGCTTCGAATGTGGCCAACTGGGTCATTTTAGGAATGTGTGCCCAAATAAGAAAATCAACCCCAACGCACGCTGTTGAACCTTCGACATCGACACCAAGGATGCCCGGAACGACGATGGACTAGTAACGGGTACGTTTCTTCACAACAAACCGTATATTTCATACTTGTTCGATTCGATTACCGCTAGACGTTTTATAACCAAGGATTTGACTCATGCTCTTTATATTCCACCTCTTTCCCCCAGATACTACTTAGACGATTTAAGTGACCGACGGAAAAATATTGTGTGCCTATAAATTTTATTGGAGGAAATACGTTAAGACTTTTGACTTGACACCTATAGAACTAGGGAGCTCGGGACCTATTCGTAAAAAAAAAAAAAAAAAAAAAAAAAAATGTTTCCCCATCATCTTGTATGGATTATTGTGAACTGAGTAATTTTCGGTTGGAAACCGATACTCTCTCCCTCGCATCCATGACCTCATGATTATTTGCACGAATCCCGTATGTTCCAAATCGACCTCCGTTCCGGTTATCATCAATTGGGGGTTAAGTGAGACGATGTCTCCTAAGCCACTTTCCGAACTCGCAACGTTAGTTGTAAATCTCTCTTAGTACCGCTTGATTTATTTAGGGCTCGCCCGTACCCATAAACCTCTTGAACTGCGTATGCAAATTCATATAGACTAATCTGTTATCGTATTTATAGATGACATCTTAACTTATTTAAGTAAAGAAGGAAAACGAACAACATCACCATCTTACGCTCGAACTTTTGAGAAAAGAGCAACTTTATACCAAATTCTCCGAGTGAGAATTTCTGTTGAACGAAGTCCAATTTTCTAGACCATGAAGTTAATGGTCAAGGCATTACAATCAATCTCGAAATCAAGCCACATGTAATCAGGAAACTCTCCCAACTCAGACTTGTATTCGTAAAAATCTTAGATCTCACCGGTTGTTACCGAAGATTCATTTCTGACTTTTCTCGTATTACACGACTTTAATCTCTCCGCGATCGAACCTTGAGCGTGATTCTTCACACCAACATTTCTAGCTAAATTCGTACAACACCAGATGGGACTCAAATATGGAAATATTTCTACTTGGACGCCGAAAGGCATACTCCCTCGACTCGAAATCAACGGGACGGAAATTCGTTATTTTGCACGAAGAATTCGAATACTAAATTGTGGATCCGATCAATATTCTTGTCATCACGTACCACACTACATACCTATGTTATTTCACCGTTACCGTCTGATATTACTGGAAATTAAGATAACACACAATCCAACGATACTTCACTCTTCTTTGACTTAACGCCCTTGTGTTTCTGATAATCGGTCAACTATTATTCAACCCCAAACTATACAACTACGTGTACTACCTCGTTTCTCTTTCAGACTTCAACTTTTGACAACTAGAGGCACGTTATAGCAACCTCGAGATGTAAACTCATCCTATTCTAAGTCCTCATTTCACTACTATCTTTACCGTTCGCATTTCCGTTTAAAGAAACTCCTTGTAACATTTCTCCATGGATAGAGAAACTCCTCATATTACATAAGTATTCGCCACGAGGGTGAATAGTCCTAACGAACATTTTTCGAACCCTAACTAACTTGTTCAAACGTATCTTAAGAGATTCTATTCCAACACGGTGTATCTTTGTCAATTATTTTGTATCGAAATACTCGTTTCACTTCTAGTTTTACAAGAAACCTTGGGAACCCGCTTAGACATGAGTACCGCGTACCACCCACAAACTGACGAACCGAGCAAACGAACGATTTACGTCTTGGAAAGACATCTCACAAACTCGTATTGTCACCTTTAGTAGATCACTCTTACAACAGTAGTTACCACTCGTGTGTTCACGCGCACTTTTCGAAACCTTATATGACCGCTAATGTCATACCCCTGTTCATTTAACCAAAGCATCAACCACCGAAATCTGAACTCCATCAAGAAACAACAATTGAGATCATTCAAGTCCGAGAAGGGCTCGAGACAACCCATTGTCGCCAGAAGAGTTATACCAAACTTAGAGGAGAACCTCACAAATCCCAGTGTGTAACCGCGTAATATTGAGAACCCGCACCTTGGAAGGGTGTAATCCGTTTCGGGAATCAGGGAAAGTTAAACCCGCGACATGTTAACCCTTTTGAAACCTTGGGGCGTATTGGAACCGCTCCCTACCGTTTAGAACTTTCGACTCAATTAAGTTCCCGTTTACCCTACATTTCGTGTAACAAACTTAGAAACGTGTCCTGCGGAACAGGAACGTGCAATCCTGCTGGATACATCAACTATCGATGACAAACTTCTCTTCATAGGAAAACCAGTTGAAACCGGGGATCGTAAAAACCGAACCTTAATGCAACGTAAAACCCTGACTATCCAAATTCATGAGAACCCTCAAGAACGTACTTTCACTTATTCATAGCATTGACAACGTAAAGTCTCGAGTAAGAGATATCGACTACTACTTCCAACTAAATTTCGGGACGAAATTTCTTTTGAGGTGTGGATAATGTAACATCCCGCATTTTTCCGTTAAATTATTTTAACGCCCGTCTTTTTCTTTTTAAATAATACCCTTCGTATCTAGATTCGTATCCTTTGTTATGTAACATTTTAAATATTCTCGTTGTTGGAAGATAACGTCTCCCGTACTCTCGTGTAATTTAAAATATTCGATCGGTTAAATCCCGCACCCGCTTCTAAACTCGAGGGACTAAAATTGACACGGGGCAAACTAGTTGACTAGGTCAACTAGTCCACCCCAATCACCACCATTCAACCATCTCCCTCTCTCTCTCTTTCTCTCTAGCAAGAACACACACACAAACCCCAACTTCATAAAATCATCATATAAATTCGGGATTGGAAGCAAACTTTAAAACAAATTACATTTTCGTGATCCTCTCTTCATTCTCTACATTTTGGTACCAATTTCATCGAGTTTGGGTAACTTTCTAAAAACTCTAGATTTCTATAAATTCGTGTTTTTGACTTGAAATTGTGTTAGTTAGTGTCTATGGCTCGTGTCTAGCATTAGTATATGTTTTGTTTGCTCGATTTGTTGATTGGGAGTAACTAGTATGAACTTTGAAATGGGTGTGCTTAATCTTTGATTTTGGATGAGTAAATGTTGTTTAATTGTTAAAGTTCATGTATTAAATGTGTTACTAGCATCATTAGCTTCAATTTGATGTGTAGGTTGATTAAGAAAACTTCAAAAACCCGATTAAGGATTTTGTGATGTTTGACTAGGGTTTGATAGACTTTGAAACGAACTTTTGATGCGTTGAATACTTGTTAATGTTGTTAGTAAGTGTTTAGATGCAATGTATGCTTAATTACCTTCGAAACGGCATATCGTATGTGTAAATTGGATTCCCGAATCATAAAATACGTTTTACGAACTTGAAACTTTGAAAATGGACTTTTATTGATCACATGATGAGATTTCGGCTATCGTAAATGATGTTTTTGTTTGATGATATGTGGTTAGTTGTATTGCTCGTCAAAATACCTTTCCGAGGATATAAGATACATGTTTTGGTTGTTTGCGGATCATAAATGGTGAATGTTTGATGTTTGGTTCGTGCATACTTTGAAAAACTGACCAGAAATCTCTGCCCAGATGGTGGCGCGGCGCGCCCCATCCCCGCGCGGCGCGCGGATTGGCCTGGCCAGATTCTGCTTTGTTTGGCGCATTTCACGCGAAATGTTTGACTAGCTATCGACCTCCGATTCACATGAAACTTGTTTTAATATACTTGTATATGAATATTTAGCATAGAAAAATAGTCCGGGACCCGACCCGAACGTGTTGACTTTTTTGTTGACTTTGACCAAGTTTGACTTTTAGTCAAACTTAACCAAACTTTTATACAATCGTTCTAACATGCTTTTGTACGTGATTCTTGCATGAAACTTGACAACGTGATTCACATGCTATACTATTCAAGTCGTATTGAGCCATAGGACTAATTGAACACATTTCACCCGACCTTGTGTCGTAACCGGTTAATTGATACAACTTATTTGTTTAGGTCAAGGCTAAGCAACATTCATGCACACGTTTACTTTGTGAAGTACATTTATACTCGTGCAATCAAAGGTGAGATCATAGTCCCACTTTTACTCTTTTTGAACTTATATTTGGGATGAGAAAACATAAACGATTCTTTTGAACTAAGTGAACACAAGAACGGGAAAACAAACATTCTACATACGAGTTTAGAACAAAAATCCTCAATTCGATTATCATTAGTTACACTTGCCGGGTGTAAGCGAGAACTTATGTTATATGGCCATATGGGTTGACAACCCTCATCCTTGACGGTTCGCTACCGTCTACGGATGAAATATATTTTCGAGAATCAGTGTTTGTTCTAGCACTATGGATGGGGTATACAATGGAAGGAATGTTAAGCTTTGATAATTGGGTGCTCGTGAAACAAACTTTTGGAATGTATTACTATTATTTCATTGATGCAAATCTTGTGGTTCACTTGTACTTACTTACTTAAACATATGATTTCACCAACGTTTTCGTTGACAGATTTCTATGTTTTTCTCAGGTCTTGCACGATATGTGAAACATGCTTCCGCTTACTATTTGATACTTGCATCCGATGTCGAGTATACATGCATTTCATGGAGCGTCTTTTGACTTTACTTTAAACCGTGTCGCCTAGATTTCAATCGTATCTATAACGTTGTAACTTAACTTTTGGTTGAACAATTCTTGTAAACTTTGAAACAATCTTTATTTTGAAATGAAGGCGACATATTTTGGTCAAACGTTATCTTAAAGACTTATAATCAGGTAATGGGACCCACGTAGCTGACGCCGTCACTTGACGATTTGTCGGGGTCGCTACATACAACTCATTGTTATTAGTACACAATGAGATGTTAAACATCCTTAGATCATGTTAAATATATATAGATACATATATATACCCAGACGTATAATTATCGTATGTTATATAATTTGTGATATCATCGGTCAAATTGGACGGTCAAACGTTGTGTAAAACTCTTTTCAAAAACATAAATCTCAACAATTTAGATTGCTTATCATGTTGGTAAGGTTTAATTTATGTAAATATTAATCTTATATGCAATAAACGATCGGAAAAATCCGGGTCGTTACAACAAGTCAACTATGCATATAAATATAATATAATATTTAAATAATTCTTATAATTATTTATATATTATATAAATAAATAAAAACTGTCGGCAAGAAAGACTCCAAATTGTGTGAGCTGTATTTACAAACTCCGCGACTCGCGGAGTTTGACGGAAAAAAATGCCGCGAGTCGCGGAGCCCCAAAGTCTGAAACTCCCTATAAAGCCAACCGAATTCTGATCATTTTTCAACATCAATATATCCATCTCTCTATCTATATCGTATATATTTATATTTATATTTTAATTTTAATTTTAATTTTAATTTTAATCCTAATAATAAGGGTATGTTAGCGAATATTGTAAGGGTGTAAGTCGAAATTCTGTCCGTGTAACGCTACGCTATTTTTAATCATTGTAAGTTATGTTCAACCTTTTTAATTTAATGTCTCGTAGCTAAGTTATTATTATGCTTATTTAATCCGAAGTAATCATGATGTTGGACTAATTACTAAAATTTGGGTAATTGGGCTTTGTACCATAATTGGGGTTTGGACAAAAGAACGACACTTGTGGAAATTAGACTATGGGCTATTAATGGGCTTTATATTTGTTTAATTAAATGATAGTTTGTTAATGTTAATATAAAGATTTACAATTGGGCGTCCCTATAAATTACCATATACACTCGATCGGACACGATGGGCGGGGTATTTATATGTACGAATAATCGTTCATTTAACCGGACACGAGAATGGATTAATAGCCACTAGAATAATTAAAACAGGGGTGAAATTATGTACAAGGACACTTGGTATAATTGATAACAAAATATTAAAACCTTGGGTTACACTCAGTCGACATCCTGGTGTAATTATTAAACAAAGTATTAAAATCTTGTTACAGTTTAAGTCCCCAATTAGTTGGAATATTTAACTTCGGGTATAAGGATAATTTGACGAGGATACTCGCACTTTATATTTATGACTGATGGACTGTTATGGACAAAAACCAGACGGACATATTAAATAATCCAGGACAAAGGACAATTAACCCATGGGCATAAAACTAAAATCAACACGTCAAACATCATGATTACGGAAGTTTAAATAAGCATAATTCTTTTATTTCATATTTAATTTCCTTTATTTTATATTTAATTGCACTTCTAATTATCGCATTTTTATTGTTATTGTATTTAATTGCACTTTTAATTATCGTACTTTTTAATTATCGCAAGTTTATTTTATCGCACTTTTATTATTCGCAATTTCATTATCGTTATTTACTTTACGCTTTAATTTAAGTCTTGTATTTATTTTTATTATTTTACATTTGGTTTTAACTGCGACTAAAGTTTTAAAATCGACAAATCGGTCATTAAACGGTAAAAACCCCCTTTATAATAATAATATTACTTATATATATATTTGTATTTTTATAAAAGTAAACTAATATCGCGTTAAGCTTTGTTTAAAAAGATTCCCTGTGGAACGAACCGGACTTACTAAAAACTACACTGCTGTACGATTAGGTACACTGCCTATAAGTGTTGTATCAAGGTTTAAGTATATCCATTCTCTAAATAAATAAATATCTTGTGTAAAATTGTATCGTATTTAATAGTATTTCCTGTAAAAATATAAGCTATTTTATATACTACTCTGCTAAAACATCAGTTTATTAAATATATTGTTAATTATACATACATTATTTGTGTATTAATAATAGTAGTTATGATAATACTAAAATAATATTAATTGTGATAAAAAAATGATAATAATTATAATACTTAATATTACTAATAAGATAATAATGTTAATAATCTTTTTAATGATAATAATACTCATAACATTAATATTAATGATAATAATAATTAATACAATAATAATAACATAACTAAAATAATAACCATAATAATAATAATAATAATAATAATAATAATAATAATAATAATAATAATAATAATAATAATAATAATAATAATAATAATAATAATAATAATAATAATAATAATAATAATAAATAAATAAATAAATAAATAAAAAGAAAACTACCTCATAAACCCTTCATGACAAGAAATGCCCCAAGCCGGGCTCGAACTCCCGACCTCTCGTTAATCACACACATGCCTAACCACTGCTCTGCTATTGCTTTTCTGATTTAAATCCGGATGAAAAACTGTATAACCCATTTCTGTCTATTCTTCTTCTTCTTCCTAACTTAAATCGATATCATCTACTCTCCTTCATCACCTTCATCATCATGCGTATATCATCCCTCTTAATACATCATCATCATAACATAGTCATCTTCGATCATCAATATCATTTTCACATACATCACTATCGTCATGTATCTTTTTTTTTTTTACTCGCCATCATCATCTCTTTCTTAATCATAACATAATCATCATCACAATTACCATATCTAACATAAAATCATCATCCTAAAACCACTCTTACGATCACCATATCATTATTATATCTCACGATTTCATTATCATCCCATCATAGTACTATATCATCACCAACTATTTATTATTATAACCTCATTCGTCATTTCATCACTGTGTTCAAAAAAATAAATATAATACCGCGCATAATAATGAAACAGTTTAGTTAATGGCCTAATACTTTACTAATTGTTTAAGTTATTTACCTCTTTCTTTATTGTATCCACATTTACTCATGTCATCCACTAGCTAAAAGTTGATAGGTGGGGTAATGACTAGCTGTCATATGTCGGCCAAGAAAAGGAAGAGCACTCAACATCTTTACCATTATTTTTATATCAATGCATCCTTCCCATTTATTTAATAGAGTCAGAAACAGCAGCAGGCACACGATAGCAGCTTTAGGAAAACATGAAAAATAGAACAAGTGTGAGGTGGTGGTTCTTGAGTTTAAAATAGGAAAGAACAATATCAAATGCAGTAATCGTTGTTGTAAATGGTGCTGTAAAAAAAATGTTTGGTGTTCGGCTGAAGTAGTGGGCAGCAGCAATGATGATAGGAATGAAGTAGATATAAAAAAAAATATGAAAAGTGGTTTGTTATTTCGGGTGTAAATAAAATAGTTAATATGGTAGTGATGTTTAGGTTAGTATGAAGGCAATGGGAACAACAATCGAAGACTGTCGTAGCAGAAATGGCGTTTGAGAGGAAAATATAACAACAATTTGCGAGTATTAGAAGGAGAGAACAGAAGAAATGATAATTTGATTATAGTGACAGTTTTAAATGGTGGATTGTTATGATGGTGATCACGTGATTGTAGTGGTAGTGTTGAAGTAATTAATTAAGAAATAGTGTAGACGTAGCGTTACATCGAATAGGAACGGTGGTGTTGAGGTTTCATATAATTCATGTGAGTGTATATATATCTACATATATAATTAAATAGGTAACGATAGATAATGTTGATGAATTCATTGTGATTGTAAGGGTATTTGAAAATGGTAATTGATAATGTAAAGTCATTGAATATATTGTACAATTTGTGTTGATCGTTTTATTGAAGGATTGTAGTCGACACATAATATTCGTTCAGGTACAGAAAATATATAAAAAATTAAAAGGTGAACTTGATGTCTAACTGAATTTGGATTATGTTAGTGACTGGTTCCTAATTCGTACGATATTAAGAATTGAAGAAATCAATTAAGCACAGTTTGAAAGTGAAAAGAAATAGATTTGCATCTTTTTCCACTAATTGGTACGATCCTAACTGTTGTGAAGCAAGAAACAAAATTTAAACATAGTTAGATAGGGATGTGAATCAAAATACGTTCCTCTCAATGATTATATATCTATATAATGTATTTATATTTGTATATGTATAATTATATGTTTGTATATAAGTAAACTGTATATATACCTACATAATATGTCTGTATAACTGTATCTCTAATTATATCTGTATTCTACATATTAAAGAGGCATATTATTATTAATATTACAAACCTTAATATTTAACATTAATATTATTAATGATAATCAAACTAATAATAATAATATTAATAATAATAATAATAGAAATAATGATATTATTAGTGATGTTATTATTATAATAAGAATAATAAGAATAATGATAATCATAACCCCAAATGGTAACTTTAGTAATCAAGTTTATAATAATACTTTTAGTATTCATAATAATAACTAAGATTATACTTGTATTAATAACAATGATATTAATAATGGCAACAATAATACCAATAACATTAATAATAATATATCAACTTACAAGTACCACATTTGATATTAATATTAATGGTTATAATAATAATGAAAATAATAATAATATTTATGTAGCAACTATATTTTAACTTGTTATTAAATTTAATTTATTAATATTACATATTATTAATTATGTAATACTTATATATTAGGTAATAACATATTTGAAATATTTAGTGTTTACATATTTTGTATGTATTACAATATGCATATAATATGCAGATTTCATATATATTTATATAAATTTATTTTAATAACAACATTATTACCTTGAATATTATTTTGCATATTTGATTCTAATGTTTCAATTATATATAAATATAAAATAATAATCACATTTATATTTAATTATTTATTTAAATACATATTTGTTTACATTCAATTGTTCGTGAATCGTCGGGAATAGTCGAAGGTCAAATGCATATGAAACAGTTCAAAAATTTTTGGGACTCAACCTAATAGACTTTTCTTATCGGATCAAAACATATAAAGATTAAGTTTAAATTTGGTCGGAAATTTCCAGATCGTCACAGTACCTACCCGTTAAAGAAATTTCATCCCGAAATTTGAGTGAGGTCGTCATGGTTAACAATAAAAATGTTTTCCTGACGAATATGAGCTGATAAATAGAGTTTTATCATTATTGATTAATATAGATAAAACGATTCGATTATGTGAAACGTACGAGTGAAGCTGTCATAAAATAAATGAAATGAGGATTTTAAGATTCGTCTTACTTTTGACGTAGTCACGTTTGAATTCTGGAATTCGAGAGGTTTAAAAGAAAATCTTGGAAATCCATAAGATCTGATCATTCAGGATTTAATGGGATTAAGATCTCTTTAATTAAATGTGATCATCTGTCTCGATTGTTTTGTCTGGTATTTCCACTATAAATGAACTTCTTCCGTTCCATTACTTCCCACCACTCTCATTTTCTATTTTTTAATTCATACTTCCATATCATTAGTTAATATGCTTCATCCAGTTTTAATTCTGGATATATTCCTGACTCTCATATCGATCATTCTCCTATTTCCATCTACCACTGAAGGAATCTGATTACTTCTACTATTACCTTGGGGTTATAGCGTTTTTAATTCTCCCGGGTCTTTATATAGCTATACGCATTGATATACACAGTTTGTAATTTCTGTGTTGTTGTTGGGCTTTATATTTTCCTTTATATTTAGAAGCTCCATGCCTTTGTTTTCTCTTCCCGACTTCAAGTCAGGCGAATAATGGTCCAGAATTCGTAGGTATGAGATTTCGATTGATCGTAATGTTCTAAGCAGGAAGGATTGTAATAGCACGATTTGATTTAGTAAATTATCAGAATTATAGAAGATAGAACTATCAAGAATATATTTTCTTGATGTGTTCAGAGGTTAAGTAGAATGAAAGAGTTATGTAACATGGCACATGATGATGGTATGATCTGTGAATCATCATATTTCCTTAGAAACTCAGCATGACTTACTGTAATATAATCACGTTGATCAAGTGTCATTATATTATACTAACTCATGCTTCAGTTCCCAACACTACTTCAAAATCATTCATATTTTAAACTCGAAGGTTTTAGAATTTAGAAACTAAAATAGTTTCTTTTATGATGTAACGCAGATAGCACGAAGAGATAACTAATTTCGGATAAGAAGAGTTATGAAAATATCCTCAGAAATATCGAAGATATTTATGATGATATTTTCAGAATTTCTAAGATCGAAGGTTGATGAAGAAAGATTTTCCACAAGATTTAATATGAGTATAGAGCAAGGTTTTTCCTAAAGATTTCATTGGATACAGAATTATCCGGATTCTTTGAATATAGGGTTTGGTCCTTGTATTTGTCCTTGGACTCCTTCGTGGTTAGCTCAATCCGTTTTCCAATTTCAACTTTTCTGAGCTTTTCCAACATACTATTCTTTATTATCAAATTTCTGACTGTTAAGATCGTTTACAGTTTTTACTGTTTCATTCAGCTTTTTCAGCATTCTGAGTATTGATTCGTAGACTGGGTGCTTTTCAAAATTTCAGAATGGAAGGTCATAATTCTAAGAGAAAAAGGTTATATGTATACCTATAACTGTTGTTGTAGAATTGTTGCGAGATTCAAAATACTGATTACTGATTCTCGGTAATTGAAATGTCCCGTTCATATTGATTATAAACGTTCCATATTAATTGATTTCGTTGCGAGGTTTTGACCTCTATATGAGACGTTTTTCAAAGACTGCATTCATTTTTAAAACAACCATAACATTTATTTTATCAATAAAGGTTTTAAAAACATTACTTAGATTATCAAATAATGATAATCTAAAATATACTATTTACACACGACCATTACATAATGGTTTACAATAGAAATATATTACATCGATATATGTTTCTTGAATGCAGTTTTTACACAATATCATACAAACATGGACTCCAAATCTTGTCCTTATTTTAGTATGCAACAGCGGAAGCTCTTAATATTCACCTGAGAATAAACATGCTTTAAACGTCAAAAAAAATGTTGGTGAGTTATAGGTTTAACCTATATATATCAAATTGTAACAATAGACCACAAGATTTCATATTTCAATACACATCCCATACATAGAGATAAAAATCATTTATATGGTGAACACCTGGTAACCGACATTATAAAGATGCATATATAAGAATATCCCTATCATTCCGGGACACCCTTCGGATATGATATAAATTTTGAAGTACTAAAGCATCCAGTACTTTGGATGGGGTTTGTTAGGCCCAATAGATCTATCTTTAGGATTCGCGTCAATTAGGGTGTCTGTTCCCTAATTCTTAGATTACCAGACTTAATAAAAAGGGGCATATTCGATTTCGATAATTCAACCATAGAATGTAGTTTCACGTACTTGTATCTATTTTGTAAATCATTTATAAAAACCTGCATGTATTCTCATCCCAAAAATATTAGATTTTAAAAGTGGGACTATAACTCACTTTCACAGATATTTCCTTCCTCGAAAATAAGACTTGGTCACGGATCAATTCACGAACCTATACAAATATGTACATATATATCAAAGTATGATCAAAATATAATTACAACCATTTTTATTATGTTTTAAAGATTTGAGTGTATTAAGTCAGCTGTCCTCGTTAGTAACCTACAACTAGTTGTCCATAATTAGATGTACAGAAATAAATCGATATATATTATCTTGAATCAATCCACGACCCAGTGTATACACGTCTCAGGCTAGATCACAACTCAAACTATATATATTTTTGGAATCAACCTCAACCCTGTATAGCTAACTCCAACATTACTTCATATAGAGTGTCTATGGTTGTTCCAAATAATATATATAGATGGGTCGATATGATATGTCAAAACATTTGCATACGTATCTATGGTATCCCAAGATTACATAATATATTAGAATACATGTATAATACAATATAAGTTAGCTAGGATATGATTAATATAGATTTGTTACCAATTTTCACGTAGCTACAACAAGCAAAAATAACCAATCTTGTTTTACCCATAACTTCTTCGTTTTAAATCCGTTTTGAGTGAATCCAATTGCTATGGTTTCATATTGAACTTAAGTTTATGAATCTATACAGAAAAAGTATAAGTTTATAGTCAGAATTACAGGTTACAAGTCATTTTTGTAAAGGTAGTCTTCCGGTTCCTCCTCTTCCGGTTCTTCTTCTTCCGGTTCCTCTTCGGGAATTTGTTAATCTTCCCAAAATATATTCGACTCTTCATTATTATTAGGTGAATCAATGGGATTTGTACTAGAGGTAGACATCTATCACACAATATCAAACACATTAAGAGATTAATATATCACATAATATTTACATGTTACTAATATATAGTTTCCAACAAAAAATGTTAAGCAATCGTTTTTGAAGAAAAACACGGACGAAGTCCAGACTCACTAATGCATCCTAACAAACTCGGTAAGACATACTAATGCAATTTTCTGGTTCTCTAAGACCAACGCTCGGACACCAACTGAAATGTCCTGTTCATATTGATTATAAACGAAAGGTAGTCATTTCAGTCGAAAGAACGACGTCTAGATGACCATTTTGGAAAACATACTTCCACTTTGAGTTTAACCATGATTTTTGGATATAGTTTCATGTTCATAAGAAAAATCATTTTCCCATAAGAACAACTTTTAAATCAAAATTTATCATAGTTTTTAATTAACTAACCCAAAACAGCCCGCGGTGTTACTACAACGGCGTATATCCGGTTTTACGGTGTTTTTCGTGTTTTCCGGTTTTAAATCAATAAGTTAGCATATCATATAGATATAGAACATGTGTTTAGTTGATTTTAAAAGTCAAGTTAGAAGGATTAACTTTTGTTTGTGAACAAGTTTAGAATTAACTAAACTATGTTCTAGTGATTTCAAGTTTAAACCTTCGAATAAGATAGTTTTATATGTATGAATCGAATGATGTTAAGAACATCATTACTACCTCAAGTTTTGTGGATAAGCCTACTGGAAAAGAGACAAATGGATCTAGCTTCAAAGGATCCTTGGATGGTTTGAAAGTTCTTGAAGCAGAATCATGACACGAAAACAAATTCAAGTAAGATCATCACTCGAAATAAGATTGTTATAGTTATAGAAATTGAACCAAAGTTTGAATATGAGTATTACCTTGTATTAGAAAGATATCTTACTGTAAATAAGAAAGATTTCTTGAGGTTGGATTATCACTTTACAAGATTGGAAGTAAGCTAGCAAACTTGGAAGTATTCTTGATTTTATGAAACTAGAACTTATAGAATTTATGAAGAACACTTAGAACTTGAAGATAGTGAAATGTCCCGTTCTTATTGATTAAAAACGTTCCATATTAATTGATTTCGTTGCGAGGTTTTGACCTCTATATGAGACGTTTTTCAAAGACTGCATTCATTTTTAAAACAAACCATAACCTTTATTTCATAAATAAAGGTTTAAAAAGCTTTACGTAGATTATCAAATAATGATAATCTAAAATATCCTGTTTACACACGACCATTACATAATGGTTTACAATACAAATATGTTACATCGAAATTAGTTTCTTGAATGCAGTTTTTACACAATATCATACAAACATGGACTCCAAATCTTGTCCTTATTTTAGTATGCAACAGTGGAAGTTCTTAGTATTCACCTGAGAATAAACATGCTTTAAACGTCAACAAAAATGTTGGTGAGTTATAGGTTTAACCTATATATATCAAATCGTAACAATAGACCACAAGATTTCATATTTCAATACACATCCCATACATAGAGATAAAAATCATTCATATGGTGAACACCTGGTAACCGACATTAACAAGATGCATATATATAAGTATATCCCCATCATTCCGGGACACCCTTCGGATATGATATAAATTTCGAAGTACTAAAGCATCCGGTACTTTGGATGGGGTTTGTTAGGCCCAATAGATCTATCTTTAGGATTCGCGTCAATTAGGGTGTCTGTTCCCTAATTCTTAGATTACTAGACTTAATAAAAAGGGGCATATTCGATTTCGATAATTCAACCATAGAATGTAGTTTCACGTACTTGTGTCTATTTTGTAAATCATTTATAAAACCTGCATGTATTCTCATCCCAAAAATATTAGATTTTAAAAGTGGGACTATAACTCACTTTCACAGATTTTTACTTCGTCGGGAAGTAAGACTTGGCCACTGGTTGATTCACGAACCTATAACAATATATACATATATATCAAAGTATGTTTAAAATATATTTACAACACTTTTAATATATTTTGATGTTTTAAGTTTATTAAGTCAGCTGTCCTCGTTAGTAACCTACAACTAGTTGTCCACAGTTAGATGTACAGAAATAAATCGATAAATATTATCTTGAATCAATCCACGACCCAGTGTATACGTATCTCAGTATTGATCACAACTCAAACTATATATATTTTGGAATCAACCTCAACCCTGTATAGCTAACTCCAACATTCACATATAGAGTGTCTATGGTTGTTCCGAAATATATATAGATGTGTCGACATGATAGGTTGAAACATTGTATACGTGTCTATGGTATCTCAAGATTACATAATATACAATACAAGTTGATTAAGTTATGGTTGGAATAGATTTGTTACCAATTTTCACGTAGCTAAAATGAGAAAAATTATCCAATCTTGTTTTACCCATAACTTCTTCATTTTAAATCCGTTTTGAGTGAATCAAATTGCTATGGTTCCATATTGAACTCTATTTTATGAATCTAAACAGAAAAGTATAGTTTTATAGTCAGAAAAATAAGTTACAAGTCGTTTTTGTAAAGGTAGTCATTTCAGTCGAAAGAACGACGTCTAGATGACCATTTTAGAAAACATACTTCCACTTTGAGTTTAACCATAATTTTTGGATATAGTTTCATGTTCATAATAAAAATCATTTTCTCAGAATAACAACTTTTAAATCAAAGTTTATCATAGTTTTTAATTAACTAACCCAAAACAGCCCGCGGTGTTACTACGACGGCGTAAATCCGGTTTTACGGTGTTTTTCGTGTTTCCAGGTTTTAAATCATTAAGTTAGAATATCATATAGATATAGAACATATGTGTAGTTAATTTTAAAAGTCAAGTTAGAAGGATTAACTTTTGTTTGCGAACAAGTTTAGAATTAACTAAACTATGTTCTAGTGATTACGAGTTTAAACCTTCGAATAAGATAGTTTTATATATATGAATCGAATGATGTTATGAACATCATTACTACCTCAAGTTTAGTAGGTAAACCTATTGGAAGTGACAAGAAATGATCTAGCTTCAAAGGATCTTGGATGGCTTGAAAGTTCTTGAAGTAGGATCATGACACAAAACAAGTTCAAGTAAGATTTTTACTCGAATTAAGATAGTTTATAGTTATAGAAATTGAATCAAAGTTTGAATATGAATATTACCTTGAATAAGAAAGATAACCTACTATATATAACAAAGGTTTCTTGATCTTAGATGATTACTTGGAATGGATTAGAAAGCTTGGAAGTAAATTAGTAAACTTGAAGGGATTTTTGAAGTGTTCTTGAAGTGTTCTTCCTATGATGATTATAGCTTGATTCTTGAAGTGATTTTTGATGAAGATGATGATTAACTACTGGAAAAATACGTTCATAATAGTGTGTGTGTGTGTGTGTGTGTGTTGAGAGAGAATTAGAAAGAGAATTGGAAGTGAAATGGAGTGAATGATGAGTGGTAATTGGTGAGTGGTGAGTGGGGTTAAAAGGAGTTCTAGTTAGTTGACTAGCTCATGTTAGAAGTTAAAATTGATTAGTCATACATGACATAATCAAGAGTGGAATCCCATGCTAGTTCCTATTGGTATATACTCATAGTAAGTACGTTTTGAAGCTGTGTATAATACGGGTAAGAATACGACTAGAATTCTTGATGAAAGAAAAGAATGGAAAAGTAACTGTAACCATTTTCGTTAAGTATGAGTGTTTTGATATATGTCTTGTAGTCTTCCAAAAGTATTTTAATACATCTAAATACACTACATGTATATACATTTTAACTGAGTCGTTAAGTCATCGTTAGTCGTTACATGTAAGTGTTGTTTTTGAAACCTTTAAGTTAACGATCTCAATTAATGTTGTTAACCCATTGTTTATTATATCTAATGAGATGTTAAATTATTATATTATCATGATATTATGATATATTAATATATCTTAATATGATATATATACATTTAAATGTCGTTACAACGATAATCGTTACATATATGTCTCGTTTCGAAATCCTTAAGTTAGTAGTCTTGTTTATATGTATATAACTCATTGTTAATATACTTATGGAGATACTTACTTATCATAATCTCATGTTAACCATATGTATATCCATATATATATATCGTCATGTCATTTTTACAAGTTTTAACGTTCGTGAATCGCCGGTCAACTTGGGTGGTCAATTGTCTATATGAAACATATTTCAATTAATAAAGTCTTAACAAGTTCGATTGCTTAACATGTTGGAAACATTTAATCATGTAAATATCAATCTCAATTAATATATATAAACATGGAAAAGTTCGGGTAACTACAGTACCTACCCGTTAAATAAATTTCGTCCCGAAATTTTAAGTTGTTGAAGGTGTTGACGAATCTTCTGGAAATAGATGCGGGTATTTCTTCTTCATATGATCTTCACACTCCCAGGTAAACTCGGGTCCTCTACGAGCATTCCATCGAACCTTAACAATTGGTATCTTGTTTTGCTTAAGTCTTTTAACCTCACGATCCATTATTTCGACGGGTTCTTCGATGAATTGAAGTTTTTCGTTGATTTGAATTTCATCTAACGGAATAGTGAGATCTTCTTTTGCAAAACATTTCTTCAAATTCAAGACGTGGAAAGTGTTATGTACAACCGCGGTAAGCTACTGGTCCGACACGATCAATAATCTTGAATGGTCCAATATACCTTGGATTTAATTTTCCTCGTTTACCAAATCGAACAACGCCTTTCCAAGGTGCAACTTTAAGCATAACCATCTCTCCAATTTCAAATTCTATATCTTTTCTTTTAATGTCAGCGTAGCTCTTTTGTCAACTTTGGGCGGTTTTCAACCGTTGTTGAATTTGGATGATCTTCTCGGTAGTTTCTTGTATAATCTCTGGACCCGTAATCTGTCTATCCCCCACTTCACTCCAACAAATCGGAGACCTGCACTTTCTACCATAAAGTGCTTCAAACGGCGCCATCTCAATGCTTGAATGGTAGCTGTTATTGTAGGAAAATTCTGCTAACGGTAGATGTCGATCCCAACTATTTCCGAAATCAATAACACATGCTCGTAGCATGTCTTCAAGCGTTTGTATCTTCCTTTTGCTCTGCCCATCAGTTTGTGGATGATAGGCAGTACTCATGTCTAGACGAGTTCCTAATGCTTGCTGTAATGTCTGCCAGAATCTTGAAATAAATCTGCCATCCCTGTCAGAGATAATAGAGATTGGTATTCCATGTCTGGAGACGACTTCCTTCAAATACAGTCGTGCTAACTTCTCCATCTTGTCATCTTCTCTTATTGGCAGGAAATGTGCTGATTTGGTGAGACGATCAACTATTACCCAAATAGTATCAAAACCACTTGCAGTCCTTGGCAATTTAGTGATGAAATCCATGGTAATGTTTTCCCATTTCCATTCTGGGATTTCGGGTTGTTGAAGTAGACCTGATGGTTTCTGATGCTCAGCTTTGACCTTAGAACACGTCAAACATTCTCCTACGTATTTAGCAACATCGGCTTTCATACCCGGCCACCAAAAATATTTCCTGAGATCCTTGTATATCTTCCTCGTTCCAGGATGTATTGAGTATCTGGTTTTATGAGCTTCTCTAAGTACCATTTCTCTCATATCTCCAAATTTTAGTACCCAAATCCTTTCAGCCCTATACCGGGTTCCGTCTTCCCGAATATTAAGATGTTTCTCTGATCCTTTGGGTATTTCATCCTTTAAATTTCACTCTTTTAAAACTCCTTGTTGCGCCTCCTTTATTTGAGTAGTAAGGTTATTATGAATCATTATATTCATAGATTTTACTCGAATGGGTTCTCTGTCCTTCCTGCTCAAGGCATCGGCTACCACATTTGCCTTCCCTGGGTGGTAACGAATCTCAAAGTCGTAATCATTCAATAATTCAATCCACCTACGCTGCCTCATATTCAGTTGTTTCTGATTAAATATGTGTTGAAGACTTTTGTGGTCGGTATATATAATACTTTTGACCCCATATAAGTAGTGCCTCCAAGTCTTTAATGCAAAAACAACCGCGCCTAATTCCAAATCATGCGTCGTATAATTTTGTTCGTGAATCTTCAATTGTCTAGACGCATAAGCAATCACCTTCGTTCGTTACATTAATACACAACCGAGACCTTGCTTTGATGCGTCACAATAAATCACAAAATCATCATTCCCTTTAGGCAATGACAATATAGGTGTCGTAGTTAGCTTTTTCTTCAATAACTGAAACGCTTTCTCTTGTTCATCATTCCATTCAAATTTTTTCCCTTTATGCGTTAATGCAGTCAAGGGTTTTGCTATTTTGGAAAAGTCTTGGATGAACCTTCTGTAGTAACCAGCTAGTCCTAAAAACTGGCGTATGTGTTTCGGAGTTTTCTGGGTTTCCCACTTTTCAACAGTTTCTATCTTTGCCGGATCCACCTTAATACCTTCTTTGTTCACTATGTGACCGAGGAATTGAACTTCTTCCAACCAAAATGCACACTTTGAAAACTTAGCGTACAATTCTTCCTTCCTCAATACTTCTAACACCTTTCTCAAATATTTACCGTGTTCTTGGTCATTCTTTGAGTAAATAAGTATGTCATCAATGAAAACAATGACAAACTTGTCAAGGTATGGTCCACACACTCGGTTCATAAGGTCCATGAACACAGCTGGTGCATTAGTTAAACCAAACGGCATGACCATAAACTCATAATGACCGTAACGTGTTCTAAAAGCAGTCTTTGGAATATCATCTTCTTTCACCCGCATTTGATGATACCCGGAACGTAAGTCAATCTTTGAATAAACAGACGAGCCTTGTAGTTGATCAAATAAGTCGTCGATTCTCGGTAGTGAGTAGCGGTTCTTGATGGTAAGTTTGTTCAACTCTCGGTAGTCGATACACAACCTGAATGTACCATCTTTCTTCTTGACAAACAAAACAGGAGCTCCCCACGGTGATGTGCTTGGTCGAATGAAACCACGCTCTAAAAGTTCTTGTAATTGGCTTTGCAGTTCTTTCATCTCGCTGGGTGCGAGTCTGTAAGGAGCACGAGCTATTGGTGCAGCTCCTGGTACAAGATCTATTTGAAATTCAACGGATCGCTGTGGGGGTAATCCCGGTAATTCTTTCGGAAATACATCGGGAAATTCTTTTGCAATGGGAACATCATTGATGCTCTTTTCTTCAGTTTGTACTTTCTCGACGTGTGCTAGAACAGCATAGCAACCTTTTCTTATTAGTTTTTGTGCCTTCAAATTACTAATAATATGTAGCTTCGTGTTGCCCTTTTCTCCGTACACCATTAAGGGTTTTCCTTTTTCTCGTATAATGCGAATTGCATTTTTGTAACAAACGATCTCTGCTTTCACTTCTTTCAACCAGTCCATACCGATTATCACATCAAAACTCCCTAACTCTACTGGTATCAAATCAATCTTAAATGTTTCGCTAACCAGTTTAATTTCTCGATTCCGACATATATTATCTGCTAAAATTAATTTACCATTTGCTAATTCGAGTAAAAATTTACTATCCAAAGGCATCAATGGACAACTTAATTTAGCACAAAAATCTCTACTCATATAGTTTCTATTCGCACCCGAATCAAATAAAACGTAAGCAGATTTATTGTCAATAAGAAACGTACCCGTAACAAGCTCCGGGTCTTCCTGTGCCTCTGCCGCATTAATATTGAAAACTCTTCCGCGGCCTTGTCCATTCGTGTTCTCCTGGTTCGGGCAATTTCTAATAATGTGGCCCGGTTTTCCACATTTATAACAAACTACATTGGCATAACTTGCAGTAACATCACCATCAGCCCGTAGTATGATATTGTCCGCTTTGGACACAAGCCGATCACCGACGGGCTACCCGCGCACGAGTACAACCCCGGATCGCACTTCTACCTCACGGATTTGCTTCTCGGGTAAACACCCTCAAAACGCGTCATCACAGAGTGCGCAGCACAACTGGTATGATACTGTCCGCTCTGGGCCACAGGCCGATCACCGACAGGCCAACTTGCCCCGGATCGCACCTACCCGCACGGATTTAAACGCGTCATCACAGAGTGCGCAGCACAACTGGTATGATACTGTCCGCTCTGGGCCACAGGCCGATCACCGACAGGCCAACTTGCCCCGGATCGCACCTACCCGCACGGATCAACTTTTATACCCTCGGCACAAATCACATGACCCAAAAACTGCACTTCACGTAACCAAAATTCACACTTTGAAAATTTTGCAAATAGTTGTTCACGTTTCAACATGTTCAAAACCTGTCTCAGATGTTCAGCATGTTCACTTTCGGTCTTTGAATACACCAGTATATCATCTATAAACACAATCACAAACTTATCTAAGAACGGGCGACACACTCTATTCATTAGATCCATGAAGATTGCTGGCGCATTCGTCAACCCAAACGGCATGACAAGAAATTCATAATGACCATACCTTGTTCTGAACGCTGTTTTCGGTATATCTGATTCAGCAACACGAACCTGATGATATCCGGATCGTAAGTCTATCTTAGAAAAGAATGAAGCACCCTGTAACTGATCGAACAAATCGTCTATTCGAGGTAACGGATACTTATTCTTCACTGTTCTTTTGTTCAATTCACGATAATCAATACACATACGCATTGACCCATCTTTCTTTTTAACAAACAATACCGGAGCACCCCACGGTGAAGAACTCGGTCGGATAAACCCACGATCTAATAGTTCTTGAATCTGTGACATCATTTCACGGATTTCAGACGGCGCTAATCGGTATGGAGCTTTTGCAACTGGAGTTGTTCCAGGAACCAATTCAATCTTATATTCAACTTCCCTTACCGGCGGCAGACCTGGTAACTCATCTGGGAACACTTCGGGAAATTCTGATACTATCGGAATATCGGCCACTGTTTTCTTTTCTTTCTTTGCATCAATCACATATGCAAGAAATGATTCACAACCCTTTGCCATCGACTTTTTCGCTTTCATCATGGTTATCAACAGAAAATTATACCCTCCCCGCTCCCCTCGGGCCACAACACGGGTTCCATCGGTCGAACGAAAGGTAATCATTTTCCTATCACACTTAATATTAGCCCTAAGCGAGCTCAACCAATCCATTCCTAGTACTACATCAAAGCTAGGAATATGTAACACTAAACAAGTCACCGGGAAAGACTTCCCTTCGATCTCTATACAAACCCCAGTCACATAGGTTGTGACGGGTGTGGTCTTACCATCAGCTACTTCTACACTAATCGGCTTGGGTAACATAGTAGCTGGTAAATTCAACTTAGCACAGAAATCTAGGGACATAAAACACCTATTGGCACCACAATCAAACAATACGCGAGCAGGTATTGAGTTAATTAGAAACATACCGGTGATTACTTCGTCGGTTGCCACAGCATTTTCCACCGACATCTGAAAAGCTCTAGCCTCTGCTGTTGGAGGGTTCTTCCTCTTCTGCCCACTCGAGGCAGTTGACCCTCCAGCTGATGCTGAACGCGCCCCTGACCCTGCCCCGGAACTACCACTCTTCGACGGACAACTAATTGCACGATGCCCTGGTTTGTGATAACTCCAACACACACTATTCGGATACGGGCATGCTGAAGACTCATGCCCAACAACACCACACTTTAAGCATCTTCTTGTAGCCTCAGAACACTGACCACTGTGAGAAGATCGACACGTGTGACACCAATTCCCTTTACCTGATCCAGATCCAGTACTACTCTGACCACTTTTACCCTTCGATTTAAACCCACTAGACTTCTTGAATTTAGATCCTGATTGACCAGATACTTGCCCACCTTGTTGTAGCACATTACCAAACATTCTGTTTCTGGCAGCCTGAACATCACTTTCTAACATCTTAGCCATCACAACAGCTTGAGACAATGATGTAGCTGTTCTAACAAAAGTTCTGTACTCAGGCAGAATGATATTAACAAAATCCTGGATACGAGACGCTTCATCTGGCACCCATTGTTGTACAAACCTCAGTTTATCCATAAACTTCTCTACTACCTCATCGATCGTCATTTGAGGTGTCATCTTCATTTCAAGAAACTCAGTCTTGATTCGGTTCATATCAAATGGATTACAA
Organism: Rutidosis leptorrhynchoides; assembly: GCF_046630445.1. Lineage (NCBI taxonomy): Eukaryota > Viridiplantae > Streptophyta > Magnoliopsida > Asterales > Asteraceae > Rutidosis > Rutidosis leptorrhynchoides. Next base: position 106,634,623 of record NC_092341.1, read on the forward strand.
TATTGTTCACACACCTTCCCATGAAACTGCTCCCATGTGATCATACTCACTTGCTCTTTTGATATACTAGAAATCAAAGAATCCCACCAAATCATAGCCCTACCTTTCAAAAGTCTACTAGCATATGTTACCTTCAGCTCGGGTTCACACTGACACGCTTCAAATACCCTTTCAACTTCTCGCAACCAATTGAGAGTTACAGTCGGATCAGTACTTCCAGAGAACTCGGAGGGTTTGCAATCACGGAAGTTCTTATACGTACATCTTTTGGGTGGTTGCATGTAAGGTTGATGGAACATTTGCATTTGATATGGATTCATCATCATGGGATTTTGGTAAGTAAAGGTGTTTTGTGGTGGCATATAATATTGGTTAGGTATTTGATTCTGAAACTGGTTTTGGGGCACATTAGGTATCGTTTGGGATTGCGCGGTTGGGAATCCAGGTGGTGTATCATCATTACCAGAATGCCTCGCCAATTCAAGCTCATTAATTTTGTCCTCGGCCTCTTTTAGCTTGCTTTCTAACTGAAGGATGTAACTACTCTGATCATCATCTGACTCAACACCTTCTTCTGGTGCTCTGAATGTTCCGGGGTTAGATGGGCCAGTTGCGTTTCTATCAGCCATACCTGTGCTACAAAACAGCTCACACAAAAGCTTAGTGGATAACAGTTAGTTCAATCACAACTAACACACGTATATCCTATTTTCACTTAGCCCCCACTCCCACAGACATGTTTGACTTGCCTCAGGGTTTGGGAACAAAATACGCGCGCGTATTTGCTGCCAAACCATGCTCTGATACCAACTTGTAACACCGGCCATTTTTTTTTTAAATACACAGCGGAAGACTTTATTAGCAAACACACTATAAGTCACGTCATTACCTTAATCTGAGTAATTAAGTTTAAGTTTACAAAACGGTGTTACGTTATTACAAAACATTATTTATACAAAAGTCCACATCAGAGTTGGGTTGTCAAACATGTCTCCTGCAACAACACCCATCCCTACTAGCAGTACCTAAACCTGCAAGGGGAGAATATGTGGGGGATTAACGCACCGCTAAGTGAATGGAATCTATCTAACAGATATAGCTTAAGCCACACATAAGCTATGTACATCAACAATACTTGCTAACTACCAACTAGCATACAATAAGACAATACGAGGATCGGCGGCTTGTACGAGCACACGACTCTCAGCTGATCGGGCCTGAGTCTACCGATAGTCCCTGCTACTCAATTCACAGTATAGTTATCCAGATGCAGGGGGTGCATCGTTCACACTATACTCACAATCAGTAGCCTATGGACCCAACCTCCCCTAGGCACGGTTGACCTCATACGGACTCTAACCTCACCTAAGCACGGTCTCGAGTCCCCAGTCTCCCTAGGCCCGACTGGTGCCATTCACACAGTGTACACATAATTCACATACAACATCAGGCATACTATATTATTCTAACATGGCAATTTCTACACTATGCATGGTAAAAGAGTCAACCACAGTAGCATGGTATGCTACTTAAACTCTATCCGGAGATAGACCCACTCACCGATTACCAGCTACAGCTCAGTTATCTTACTTCTGAGCTTCTTCCTTGTTCTTATCACCTGAGAACAACACAACGAAGTCAATATACATATCTCAATCAATAGTATAATCAAATCATACTATAAACTAGGTCATAACATCATATATTCATAATTTTATGAATCTACATCATGACTCCATTCAATAATGGCATACAGGTGCATGCAAAACACGACATACACACTAAAACTCCTTTTCAGACCCAAAAACAGTTTGATCTAGGTTCTTAAAAGTTCACCATTGAAAATTATTCTTTATTACGATTCTAACGATAGTTTATTCATCAAAAACGGAGTTACGTTTTGAAAGTTACGCCCGTTTCAATTTCATAAAAGGTGCTGTAGCAAATAGTGACAATGTAGCAACTCGGTACTGTAGCAACTCGGGTACTGTAATAACTCGGTACTGTAGCAACTCGGTAATGTAGCAAATAGTGACACTGTAGCAAATAGTGACACTGTAGCAAATAGTGACACTGTAGCAAATAGTGACACTGTAGCAACTCGGGCACTGTAGCAACCCGGGTACTGTAGCAAACCGGGTACTGTAGCAAACTGGGTTTCGAAGATCTTATGATTTTTTCTCCAAAAACTTGATTTCTAAGTGTTTTTGACCAAATTTTAAGCACAAGAAAGTTACTAAACATATATACAATCTATTTCTAACATCAATTAAGCATAACAAACACCAAATATGAAGATTCAAGCTTAAAATCACACTTTTTATTCAAGAACACAAAAAACCCATTTATTCAAGAATCAAAGCAAGGATTCAAGTAAACAAACCTGATTAGATGATCACAAGGATGATATGAATCAATCCTTAAAGCCTTACAATCAAATTTCTAGCTTGGATTAATTTAGGATTTGTGAAGGATGAAAGAGTAGGTACGTACTAAATTTGGGAAATGTCTAGAAATGAGAATAAAAAAACCATTTACACTCTTAAATAGGCATTAAATCCCATACCCCACAACACACGGGTATTTATCAGTTATCTGATATCTTTCGCACAAGATTAGATAACCCAAACGAGGTCCAAATAAATAAAACAAACATGTTCTGGGACCCTTGTCACAAACTGGTCTTAACCAATTAATAAAATAACACCAATAAAATAATTAAAATAAAAGCACTTAAAACTAAGCATAACCCTAAGGGCAAGATAGACAACTTACAACTAGCTCGGGTTTCAGTCTGTTACACTTGCTCCGACACTACTTGCTCCGCCATTACTCGTTCCGACACCATTTGTTCCTTTCGTTCTATTAACCCCTGGTCCGTAGACCTCACACTTCGCAGCGCTATGACCATTTCTTTTACACTTGTTGCAAAATTTGGTGCAGAACCCCGAGTGATACTTTTCACACCTTTGGCATAGCTGCTTCTGATTGTTGTTGTTGTTGCGGTTATTATTGTTGTTGGGATGATTGTTGTAGATGCTGTTGTTGTTGTTGTTGTTGTTGTTGGGCCGTTTGTTGTAGTTGCGATTGATGTTGCGATTGTTGGGATAATTGTTGCGATTATTGTTGTAATTGCTGTTGTTGTTGTATTGGTGATTCTTATCACCGTTTTCCTCCCACTTTCTTTTGACTTGCTTCACATTGGCCTCTTCAGCAGTCTGTTCTTTAATTCTTTCTTCAATCTGGTTCACTAGTTTGTGAGCCATTCTACATGCCTGTTGTATGGAGGCGGGCTCGTGTGAACTTATATCTTCTTGGATTCTTTCCGGTAATCCTTTCACAAACGCGTCGATCTTCTCTTCCTCATCTTCGAATTCCAAAGGTTTGTAGGCAGTGAATTCTTTGTAGGTGCATCCTACACGATTTCTTGTACTGCCAGATCCAAGGTTATTGTTGGTATGTTTGAAGCTAGAAAAGTACGGAATTCCTCTTCATTCATATTCACGGTGTGTCGAGTAGTCGGTGCCATTTCCTTCAAAATAGTCAAATGGAACAAGTTAATCATACAGAATATTAAGAGTAGTTAATAGTATTTCGTAGCATAATATGAACTCATTTATAAAAGCTTTTTCTTCATATTAGCATTTTATAAGTTTAAATTTGGGTAGTACCTACCCATTAAGTTCATACTTAGTAGCTAATATACAATTCAACTACTACAATTCTATATGAAAAACTGATTGTAATAATATTTCGCGTTCAAACTATTATACAATATTTTACAAACTTACAATACCGCTTATTTTACATAAAGCATGAAATATAGCACACAATAACTTTGATACAAGATAGTTGTGAAGATAATTCTAGCTAGTACACAAGTCGTTCAGCAAAGGCAATAAAGACACGTAATTCATACGTCCAGAAACAAGTCATGCATTCTGGTTTTACTAGGACTACTTCCCATCCTTGGTCTTGTGGAACATAACCGTTATGGCCGTTGATAAGACAGCGTGTTGTAACGTCGTCAAAGGGACAAGGGTTACGTAATGACCAACAGTCTCGTAATAACCTAAAAACCTCATTTCTTACCCCAATTACCGACTCCGTCACTTGTGGGAACGTTTTGTTTAATAGTTGTAGCCCGATGTTCTTGTTCTCACTTTGGTGAGAAGCGAACATTACTAACCCGTAAGCATAACATGCTTCTTTATGTTGCATGTTAGCCGCTTTTTCTAAATCACGAAGTCCTATATTCGAATATACTGAGTCAAAATAATTTCTTAACCCGTTGCGTAAAATAGCATTTGGGTTCCCCACAATATATGCGTCAAAGTAAACACATCGTAACTTATGGATTTCCCAATGTGATATCCCCCATCTTTCGAACGAAAGCCTTTTATAAACCAAGGCATTCTTGGAACGTTCTTCGAATGTCTTACAAACTAATCTCGCCTTAAATAGTTGTGCCGAGGAATTCTGACCGACTCTAGACAAGATTTCATCAATCATGTCTCCGGGTAGGTCTCTTAAAATATTGGGTTGTCTATCCATTTTGTGTTTTTATACTGTAAAATAGACAAGAGTTAGATTCATAAAAAAAATACTTATTAATATAAGCAATTTTTACATATATCATAAAGCATAAGCACACTATATTACATATATTACACCACACGAATACAACTATCTTATTCCGACTCGCTCGTTTCTTCTTGTTCGGTTTTGGTTCGTTTTGCCAAGTTTCTAGGGATATATGATGTTCCCCTAATACGAGCCGTCGTTGTCCACATTGGTTTAGAAAAACCTGGTGGTTTAGAGGTTCCCGGGTCATTGTTACAACTTAAGGACTTCGGGGGTTGACGATACATATAAAGTTCATCGGGGTTGGAATTAGATTTCTCTATTTTTATGCCCTTTCCCTTATTATTTTCTTTTGCCTTTTTAAATTCAGTTGGGGTAATTTCTATAACATCATCGGAATTCTCGTCGGAATCCGATTCATCGGAGAATTGGTAATCCTCCCAATATTTTGCTTCCTTGGCGGAAACACCATTGACCATAATTAACCTTGGTCGGTTGGTTGAGGATTCTCTTTTACTTAACCGTTTTATTATTTCCCCCACCGGTTCTATTTCTTCTTCCGGTTCCAATTCTTCTTCCGGTTCTGATTCTTCTTCCGGTTCCGACTCTTCTTCCGGTTCCTCTTCGGGAACTTGTGAATCAGTCCACGAATCATTCCAATTTACATTTGACTCTTCATTATTATTAGGTGAGTCAATGGGACTTGTTCTAGAGGTAGACATCTATCACATAATATCAAACACGTTAAGAGATTAATATATCACATAATATTCATATGTTAAAAATATATAGTTTCCAACAAAAATGTTAAGCAATCATTTTTAAAGAAAACACGGTCGAAGTCCAGACTCACTAATGCATCCTAACAAACTCGATAAGACACACTAATGCAAATTTTCTGGTTCTCTAAGACCAACGCTCGGATACCAACTGAAATGTCTCGTTCTTATTGATTAAAAACGTTCCATATTAATTGATTTCGTTGCGAGGTTTTGACCTCTATATGAGATGTTTTTCAAAGACTGCATTCATTTTTAAAACAAACCATAACCTTTATTTCATAAATAAAGGTTTAAAAAGCTTTACGTAGATTATCAAATAATGATAATCTAAAATATCATGTTTACACACGACCATTACATAATGGTTTACAATACAAATATGTTACATCGAAATCAGTTTCTTGAATGCAGTTTTTACACAATATCATACAAACATGGACTCCAAATCTTGTCCTTATTTTAGTATGCAATAGCGGAAGCTCTTAGTATTCACCTGAGAATAAACATGCTTTAAACGTCAACAAAAATGTTGGTGAGTTATAGGTTTAACCTATATATATCAAATCGTAACAATAGACCACAAGATTTCATATTTCAATACACATCCCATACATAGAGATAAAAATCATTCATATGGTGAATACCTGGTAACCGACATTAACAAGATGCATATATATAAGAATATCCCCATCATTCCGGGACACCCTTCGGATATGATATAAATTTCGAAGTACTAAAGCATCCGGTACTTTGGATGGGGTTTGTTAGGCCCAATAGATCTATCTTTAGGATTCGCGTCAATTAGGGTGTCTGTTCCCTAATTCTTAGATTACCAGACTTAATAAAAAGGGGCATATTCGATTTCGATAATTCAACCATAGAATGTAGTTTCGCGTACTTGTGTCTATTTTGTAAATCATTTATAAAACCTGCATGTATTCGCTGTAGTGACCCGAACTTTTCCATGTTTATATATATTAATTGAGATTGATATTTACATGATTAAATGTTTCCAACATGTTAAGCAATCAAACTTGTTAAGACTTGATTAATTGAAATATGTTTCATATAGACAATTGACCACCCAAGTTGACCGGTGATTCACGAACGTTAAAACTTGTAAAAACTATATGATGACATATATATGGATATATATATATATATAGTTAACATGATACTATGATAAGTAAACATATCATTAAGTATATTAACAATGAACTACATATGTAAAAACAAGACTACTAACTTAATGATTTTTAAACGAGACATATATGTAACGATTATCGTTGTAAAGACATTTAATGTATATATATCATATTAAGAGATATTAATACATGATAATATCATGATAATATAATAATTTAAAATCTCATTTGATATTATAAACATTGGGTTAACAACATTTAACAAGATCGTTAACCTAAAGGTTTCAAAACAACACTTACATGTAACGACTAACGACGACTTAACGACTCAGTTAAAATGTATATACATGTAGTGTTTTAATATGTATTTATACACTTTTGAAAGACTTCAATACACTTATCAAAATACTTCTACTTAGCAAAAATGCTTACAATTACATCCTCGTTCAGTTTCATCAACAATTCTACTCGTATGCACCCGTATTCGTACTCGTACAATACACAGCTTTTAGATGTATGTACTATTGGTATATACACTCCAATGATCAGCTCTTAGCAGCCCATGTGAGTCACCTAACACATGTGGGAACCATCATTTGGCAACTAGCATGAAATATCTCATAAAATTACAAAAATATGAGTAATCATTCATGACTTATTTACATGAAAACAAAATTACATATCCTTTATATCTAATCCATACACCAACGACCAAAAACACCTACAAACACTTTCATTCTTCAATTTTCTTCATCTAATTGATCTCTCTCAAGTTCTATCTTCAAGTTCTAAGTGTTCTTCATATATTCTACAAGTTCTAGTTACATAAAATCAAGAATACTTTCAAGTTTGCTAGCTCACTTCCAATCTTGTAAGGTGATCATCCAACCTCAAGAAATCTTTGTTTCTTACATTAGGTTATCATTCTAATACAAGGTAATAATCATATTCAAACTTTGGTTCAATTTCTATAACTATAACAATCTTATTTCAAGTGATGATCTTACTTGAACTTGTTTTCGTGTCATGATTCTGCTTCAAGAACTTCGAGCCATCCAAGGATCCGTTGAAGCTAGATCCATTTTTCTCTTTTCCAGTAGGTTTATCCAAGGAACTTAAGGTAGTAATGATGTTCATAACATCATTCGATTCATACATATAAAGCTATCTTATTCGAAGGTTTAAACTTGTAATCACTAGAATATAGTTTAGTTAATTCTAAACTTGTTCGCAAACAAAAGTTAATCCTTCTAACTTGACTTTTAAAATCAACTAAACACATGTTCTATATCTATATGATATGCTAACTTAATGATTTAAAACCTGGAAACACGAAAAACACCGTAAAACCGGATTTACGCCGTCGTAGTAACACCGCGGGCTGTTTTGGGTTAATTAATTAAAAACTATGATAAACTTTGATTTAAAAGTTGTTATTCTGAGAAAATGATTTTTATTATGAACATGAAACTATATCCAAAAATTATGGTTAAACTCAAAGTGGAAGTATGTTTTCTAAAATGGTCATCTAGACGTCGTTATTTCGACTGAAATGACTACCTTTACAAAAACGACTTGTAACATATTTTTCCGACTATAAACCTATACTTTTTCTGTTTAGATTCATAAAATAGAGTTCAATATGAAACCATAGCAATTTGATTCACTCAAAACGGATTTAAAATGAAGAAGTTATGGGTAAAACAAGATTGGATAATTTTTCTCAGTTTAGCTACGTGAAAATTGGTAACAAATCTATTCCAACCATAACTTAATCAACTTGTATTGTATATTATGTAATCTTGAGATACCATAGACACGTATACAATGTTTCGACCTATCATGTCGACACATCTATATATATTTCGGAACAACCATAGACACTCTATATGTGAATGTTAGAGTTAGCTATACAGGGTTGAGGTTGATTCCAAAATATATATAGTTTGAGTTGTGATCAATACTGAGATATGTATACACTGGGTCGTGGATTGATTCAAGATAATATTTATCGATTTATTTCTGTACATCTAACTGTGGACAACTAGTTGTAGGTTACTAACGAGGACAGCTGACTTAATAAACTTAAAACATCAAAATATATTAAAAGTGTTGTAAATATATTTTGAACATACTTTGATATATATGTATATATTGTTATAGGTTCGTGAATCAACCAGTGGCCAAGTCTTACTTCCCGACGAAGTAAAAATCTGTGAAAGTGAGTTATAGTCCCACTTTTAAAATCTAATATTTTTGGGATGAGAATACATGCAGGTTTTATAAATGATTTACAAAATAGACACAAGTACGTGAAACTACATTCTATGGTTGAATTATCGAAATCGAATATGCCCCTTTTTATTAAGTCTGGTAATCTAAGAATTAGGGAACAGACACCCTAATTGACGCGAATCCTAAAGATAGATCTATTGGGCCTAACAAACCCCATCCAAAGTACCGGATGCTTTAGTACTTCGAAATTTATATCATATCCGAAGGGTGTCCCGGAATGATGGGCGTATTCTTATATATGCATCTTGTTAATGTCGGTTACCAGGTGTTCACCATATGAATGATTTTTATCTCTATGTATGGGATGTGTATTGAAATATGAAATCTTGTGGTCTATTATTATGATTTGATATATATAGGTTAAACCTATAACTCACAAACATTTTTTTTGACGTTTTAAGCATGTTTATTCTCAGGTGATTATTAAGAGCTTCCACTGTCGCATACTTAAATAAGGACGAGATTTGGAGTCCATGCTTGTATGATATTGGGTAAAAACTGCATTCAAGAAACTTATTTTGTTGTAACATATTTGTATTGTAAACCATTATGTAATGGTCGTGTGTAAACAGGATATTTTAGATTATCATTATTTGATAATCTACGTAAATCTTTTTAAACCTTTATCTATGAAATAAAGGTTATGGTTTGTTTTAAAAATGAATGCAGTCTTTGAAAAACGTCTCATATAGAGGTCAAAACCTCGCAACGAAATCAATTAATATGGAACGTTTTTAATCAATAAGAACGGGACATTTCAGTTGGTATCAGAGCGTTGGTCTTAGAGAACCAGAATTTTGCATTAGTGTGTCTTATCGAGTTTGTTAGGATGCATTAGTGAGTCTGGACTTCGACCGTGTTTACTTGAAAAATGATTGCTTAACAAATTTTGTTGAAAACTATATATTTTTAACATGTGAATATTATGTGATATATTAATCTCTTAACGCGTTTGATATTATGTGATAGATGTCTACCTCAAGAACAAGTCCCATTAACTCACCTAATAATAATGAAGAGTCAAATGTAAATTGGAATGATTCGTGGACTGATTCACAAGTTCCCGAAGAGGAACCGGAAGAAGTGTCGGAACCGGAAGAAGAATCAGAACCGGATGAAGAAATAGAACCGGTGGGGGAAATAATAAAACGGTTAAGTAAAAGAAAATCCTCAACCAACCGACCAAGGTTAATTATGGTCAATGGTGTTTCCGCCAAGGAAGCAAAATATTGGGAGGATTACCAATTCTCCGATGAATCGGATTCCGACGAGAATTCCGATGATGTTATAGAAATTACCCCAACTGAATTTAAAAAGGCAAAAGAAAATAATAAAGGAAAGGGCATAAAAATAGAGAAATCTAATTCCAACCCCGATGAACTTTATATGTATCGTCAACCCCCGAAGTCCTTAAGTTGTAACAATGACCCGGGAACCTCTAAACCACCAGGTATTTCTAAACCAATGTGGAAAACGACGGCTCGTATTAGGGGAACATCATATATCCCTAGAAACTTGGCAAAACGAACCAAAACCGAAGAAGAAGAAACAAGCGAGTCGGAATAAGATAGTTGTATTCGTGTAGTGTAATATATGTAATATAGTGTGCTTATGCTTTATGATATATGTAAAAATTGCTTGTATTAATAAGTATTTTTTTTATGAATCTAACTCTTGTCTATTTTACAGTATAAAAACACAAAATGGATAGACAACCCAATATTTTAAGAGACCTACCCGGAGACATGATTGATGAAATCTTGTCTAGAGTCGGTCAGAATTCCTCGGCACAACTATTTAAGGCGAGATCAGTTTGTAAGACATTCGAAGAACGTTCCAAGAATGCCTTGGTTTATAAAAGGCTTTCGTTCGAAAGATGGGGGATATCACATTGGGAAATCCATAAGTTACGATGTGTTTACTTTGACGCATATATTGCGGGGAACCCAAATGCTATTTTACGCAACGGGTTAAGAAATTATTTTGACTCAGTATATCCGAATATAGGACTTCGTGATTTAGAAAAAGCGGCTAACATGCAACATAAAGAAGCATGTTATGCTTACGGGTTAGTAATGTTCGTTTCTCACCAAAGTGAGAACAAGAACATCGGGCTACAACTATTAAACAAAACGTTCCCACAAGTGACAGAGTCGGTAATTGGGGTAAGAAATGAGGTTTTTAGATTGTTACGGGACTGTTGGACATTACGTAACCCTCTTCCCTTTGACGATGTTACAACACGCTGTCTTATCAACGGCCATAACGGTTATGTTCCACAAGACCAAGGATGGGAAGTAATCCTAGTAAAACCAGAATGCATGACTTGTTTCTGGACGTATGAATTACGTGTCTTTATTGCCTTTGCTGAACGACTTGTGTACTAGCTAGAATTATCTTCACAACCATCTTGTATCAAATTTATTGTGTGCTATATTTCATGCTATATGTAAAATAAGCGGTATTGTAAGTTTGTAAAATATTGTGTAAAAGTTTGAACGCGAAATATTATTATAATCAGTTTTTCATATAGAATTGTAGTAGTTGAATTGTATATTAGCTACTAAGTATGAACTTAACGGGTAGGTACTACCCGAATTTAAACTTATAAAACGCTAATATGAAGAAAAAGCTTTTATAAATGAGTTCATATTATGCTACGAAATACTATTAACTACTCTTAATATTCTGTATGATTAACTTGTTCCATTTGACTATTTTGAAGGAAATGGCCCCGACTACTCGACACACCGTGAATATGAATGAAGAGGAATTTTGTACTTTTCTAGCTTCAAACATAGCCGCAGTACAGGCTGCGCTACATACCAACAATAACCTTGGATCTAGCAGTACAGGAAATCGTGTAGGATGCACCTACAAAGAATTCACTGCCTGCAAACCTTTGGAATTTGATGGAACCGAAGGACCGATCGGATTGAAACGGTGGACCGAGAAGGTCGAATCGGTGTTTACCATAAGTAAGTGTACTGAAGAGGACAAAGTGAAGTACGCTACGCATACCTTCACAGGTTCTGCGTTAACATGGTGGAATACCTATCTAGAGCAAGTGGGACAAGACGATGCGTACGCACTACCGTGGTCAACATTCAAGCACTTAATGAACGAGAAGTACCGTCCCAGAACTGAGGTCAATAAGCTCAAGACAGAACTTAGAGGGTTACGAACCCAAGGATTTGATATTACCACGTACGAAAGACAATTCACAGAATTGTGCCTATTGTGTCCGGGAGCATTCGAAGATGAGGAAGAGAAGATCGACGCGTTTGTGAAAGGATTACCAGAAAGAATCCAAGAAGATATAAGTTCACACAAGCCCGCCTCCATACAACAGGCATGTAGAATGGCTCACAAACTAGTGAACCAGATTGAAGAAAGAATTAAAGAACAGACTGCTGAAGAGGCCAATGTGAAGCAAGTCAAAAGAAAGTGGGAGGAAAACGGTGATAAGAATCACCAATACAACAACAACAGCAATTACAACAATAATCGCAACAATTATCCCAACAATCGCAACATCAATCGCAACTACAACAAATGGCCCAACAATAACAACAACAACAACAACAACAACAACAACAACTACAACAATCATCCCAACAACAATAATAACCGCAACAGCAACAACAACAACAATCAGAAGCAACTATGCCAAAGGTGTGAAAAGTATCACTCGGGGTTCTGCACCAAATTTTGCAACAAGTGTAAAAGAAATGGTCATAGCGCGGCGAAGTGTGAGGTCTACGGACCAGGGGTTAATAGAACGAAAGGAACAAATGGTGTCGGAACGAGTAATGGCGGAGCAAGTAGTGTCGGAGCAAGTTATGCCAATGTAGTTTGTTATAAATGTGAAAAACCGGGCCACATTATTAGAAATTGCCCGAGCCAAGAGAACACGAATGGACAAGGCCGCGGAAGAGTTTTCAATATTAATGCGGCAGAGGCACAGGAAGACCCGGAGCTTGTTACGGGTACGTTTCTTATTGACAATAAATCTGCTTACGTTTTATTTGATTCGGGTGCGGATAGAAGCTATATGAGTAGAGATTTTTGTGCTAAATTAAGTTGCCCATTGACGCCTTTGGATAGTAAATTTTTACTCGAATTAGCAAATGGTAAATTAATTTCAGCATATAATATATGTCGGAATCGAGAAATTAAACTGGTTAGCGAAACATTTAAGATTGATTTGATACCAGTAGAGTTAGGGAGTTTTGATGTGATAATCGGTATGGACTGGTTGAAAGAAGTGAAAGCAGAGATCGTTTGTTACAAAAATGCAATTCGCATTATACGAGAAAAAGGAAAACCCTTAATGGTGTACGGAGAAAAGGGCAACACGAAGCTACATCTTATTAGTAATTTGAAGGCAAAAAAACTAATAAGAAAAGGTTGCTATGCTGTTCTAGCACACGTCGAGAAAGTACAAACTGAAGAAAAGAGCATCAATGATGTTCCCATTGCAAAAGAATTTCCCGATGTATTTCCGAAAGAATTACCGGGATTACCCCCACATCGATCCGTTGAATTTCAAATAGATCTTGTACCAGGAGCTGCACCAATAGCTCGTGCTCCTTACAGACTCGCACCCAGCGAGATGAAAGAACTGCAAAGCCAATTACAAGAACTTTTAGAGCGTGGTTTCATTCGACCAAGCACATCACCGTGGGGAGCTCCTGTTTTGTTTGTCAAGAAGAAAGATGGTACATTCAGGTTGTGTATCGACTACCGAAAGTTGAACAAACTTACCATCAAGAACCGCTACCCACTACCGAGAATCGACGACTTATTTGATCAACTACGAGGCTCGTCTGTTTATTCAAAGATTGACTTACGTTCCGGGTATCATCAAATGCGGGTGAAAGAAGATGATATTCCAAAGACTGCTTTCAGAACACGTTACGGTCATTACGAGTTTATGGTCATGCCATTTGGTTTAACTAATGCACCAGCTGTGTTCATGGACCTTATGAACCGTGTGTGTGGACCATACCTTGACAAGTTTGTCATTGTTTTCATTGATGACGTACTTATTTACTCAAAGAATGACCAAGAACACGGTGAACATTTGAGAAAGGTGTTAGAAGTATTGAGGAAGGAAGAATTGTACGCTAAGTTTTCAAAGTGTGCATTTTGGTTGGAAGAAGTTCAATTCCTCGGTCACATAGTGAACAAAGAAGGTATTAAGGTGGATCCGGCAAAGATAGAAACTGTTGAAAAGTGGGAAACCCCGAAAACTCCGAAACACATACGCCAGTTTTTAGGACTAGCTGGTTACTACAGAAGGTTCATCCAAGACTTTTCCAGAATAGCAAAACCCTTGACTGCATTAACGCATAAAGGGAAGAAATTTGAATGGAATGATGAACAAGAGAAAGCGTTTCAGTTATTGAAGAAAAAGCTAACTACGGCACCTATATTGTCATTGCCTGAAGGGAATGATGATTTTGTGATTTATTGTGATGCATCAAAGCAAGGTCTCGGTTGTGTATTAATGCAACGAACGAAGGTGATTGCTTATGCGTCTAGACAATTGAAGATTCACGAACAAAATTATACGACGCATGATTTGGAATTAGGCGCGGTTGTTTTTGCATTAAAGACTTGGAGGCACTACTTATATGGGGTCAAAAGTATTATATATACCGACCACAAAAGTCTTCAACACATATTTAATTAGAAACAACTGAATATGAGGCAGCGTAGGTGGATTGAATTATTGAATGATTACGACTTTGAGATTCGTTACCACCCGGGGAAGGCAAATGTGGTAGCCGATGCCTTGAGTAGGAAGGACAGAGAACCCATTCGAGTAAAATCTATGAATATAATGATTCATAATAACCTTACTACTCAAATAAAGGAGGCGCAACAAGGAGTTTTAAAAAAGGGAAATTTAAAGGATGAAATACCCAAAGGATCGGAGAAGCATCTTAATATTCGGGAAGACGGAACCCGGTATAGGGCTGAAAGGATTTGGGTACCAAAATTTGGAGATATGAGAGAAATGGTACTTAGAGAAGCTCATAAAACTAGATACTCAATACATCCTGGAACGGGGAAGATGTACAAGGATCTCAAGAAACATTTTTGGTGGCCGGGTATGAAAGCCGATGTTGCTAAATACGTAGGAGAATGTTTGACGTGTTCTAAGGTCAAAGCTGAGCATCAGAAACCATCAGGTCTACTTCAACAACCCGAAATCCCGGAATGGAAATGGGAAAACATTACCATGGATTTCATCACTAAATTACCAAGGACTGCAAGTGGTTTTGATACTATTTGGGTAATAGTTGATCGTCTCACCAAATCAGCACACTTCCTGCCAATAAGAGAAGATGACAAGATGGAGAAGTTAGCACGACTGTATTTGAAGGAAGTCCTCTCCAGACATGGAATACCAATCTCTATTATCTCTGATAGGGATGGCAGATTTATTTCAAGATTCTGGCAGACATTACAGCAAGCATTAGGAACTCGTCTAGACATGAGTACTGCCTATCATCCACAAACTGATGGGCAGAGCGAAAGGACGATACAAACGCTTGAAGATATGCTACGAGCATGTGTTATTGATTTCGGAAACAGTTGGGATCGACATCTACCGTTAGCAGAATTTTCCTACAACAACAGCTACCATTCAAGCATTGAGATGGCGCCGTTTGAAGCACTTTATGGTAGAAAGTGCAGGTCTCTGATTTGTTGGAGTGAAGTGGGGGATAGACAGATTACGAGTCCAGAGATTATACAAGAAACTACCGAGAAGAGCATCCAAATTCAACAACGGTTGAAAACTGCCCAAAGTCGACAAAAGAGCTACGCTGACATTAAAAGAAAAGATATAGAATTTGAAATTGGAGAGATGGTCATGCTTAAAGTTGCACCTTGGAAAGGCGTTGTTCGATTTGGTAAACGAGGGAAATTAAATCCAAGGTATATTGGACCATTCAAGATTATTGATCGTGTCGGACCAGTAGCTTACCGACTTGAGTTACCTCAACAACTCGTGGCTGTACATAACACTTTCCACGTCTCGAATTTGAAGAAATGTTTTGCTAAAGAAGATCTCACTATTCCGTTAGATGAAATCCAAATCAACGAAAAACTTCAATTCATCGAAGAACCCGTCGAAATAATGGATCGTGAGGTTAAAAGACTTAAGTAAAACAAGATACCAATTGTTAAGGTTCGATGGAATGCTCGAAGAGGACCCGAGTTCACCTGGGAGCGTGAAGATCAGATGAAGAAGAAATACCCGCATCTATTTCTAGAAGATTCGTCAACACCTTCAACAGCTTAAAATTTCGGGACGAAATTTATTTAACGGGTAGGTACTGTAGTGACCCGAACTTTTCCATGTTTATATATATTAATTGAGATTGATATTTACATGATTAAATGTTTCCAACATGTTAAGCAATCAAACTTGTTAAGACTTGATTAACTGAAATATGTTTCATATAGACAATTGACCACCCAAGTTGACCGGTGATTCACGAACGTTAAAACTTGTAAAAACTATATGATGACATATATATGGATATATATATAGTTAACATGATACTATGATAAGTAAACATATCATTAAGTGTATTAACAATGAACTACATATGTAAAAATAAGACTACGAACTTAATGATTTTTAAACGAGACATATATGTAACGATTATCGTTGTAAAGACATTTAATGTATATATATCATATTAAGAGATATTCATACATGATAATATCATGATAATATAATAATTTAAAATCTCATTTGATATTATAAACATTGGGTTAACAACATTTAACAAGATCGTTAACCTAAAGGTTTCAAAACAACACTTACATGTAACGACTAACGACGACTTAACGACTCAGTTAAAATGTATATACATGTAGTGTTTTAATATGTATTTATACACTTTTGAAAGACTTCAATACACTTATCAAAATACTTCTACTTAACAAAAATGCTTACAATTACATCCTCGTTCAGTTTCATCAACAATTCTACTCGTATGCACCCGTATTCGTACTCGTACAATACACAGCTTTTAGATGTATGTACTATTGGTATATACACTCCAATGATCAGCTCTTAGCAGCCCATGTGAGTCACCTAACACATGTGGGGACCATCATTTGGCAACTAGCATGAAATATCTCATAAAATTACAAAAATATGAGTAATCATTCATGACTTATTTACATGAAAACAAAATTACATATCCTTTATATCTAATCCATACACCAACGACCAAAAACACCTACAAACACTTTAATTCTTCAATTTTCTTCATCTAATTGATCTCTCTCAAGTTCTATCTTCAAGTTCTAAGTGTTCTTCATATATTCTACAAGTTCTAGTTACATAAAATCAAGAATACTTTCAAGTTTGCTAGCTCACTTCCAATCTTGTAAGGTGATCATCCAACCTCAAGAAATCTTTGTTTCTTACAGTAGGTTATCATTCTAATACAAGGTAATAATCATATTCAAACTTTGGTTCAATTTCTATAACTATAACAATCTTATTTCAAGTGATGATCGTACTTGAACTTGTTTTCGTGTCATGATTCTGCTTCAAGAACTTCGAGCCATCCAAGGATCCGTTGAAGCTAGATCCATTTTTCTTTTTTCCAGTAGGTTTATCCAAGGAACTTAAGGTAGTAATGATGTTCATAACATCATTCGATTCATACATATAAAGCTATCTTATTCGAAGGTTTAAACTTGTAATCACTAGAACATAGTTTAGTTAATTCTAAACTTGTTCGCAAACAAAAGTTAATCCTTCTAACTTGACTTTTAAAATCAACTAAACACATGTTCTATATCTATATGATATGCTAACTTAATGATTTAAAACCTGGAAATACGAAAAACACCGTAAAACCGGATTTACGCCGTCGTAGTAACACCGCGGGCTGTTTTGGGTTAGTTAATTAAAAACTATGATAAACTTTGATTTAAAAGTTGTTATTCTGAGAAAATTATTTTTATTATGAACATGAAACTATATCCAAAAATTATGGTTAAACTCAAAGTGGAAGTATGTTTTCTAAAATG